>NC_069501.1:1171805213-1172105213 GCF_027579735.1 Bombina bombina | reverse complement strand
GTTCTCTTTGTATCTTTATTTAAAAAGCAGGAATGTAAGCTTAGGAGCAGGCACATTTATGGTTCAGCACACTTGGTAGCACTTGCTGATTGGTGGCTAAATGTATCCCTTTAATCTTTCTGATAGAGCATTCAATTATCTCCTTAATAATAATTATGTCTGTTCTGAGCATGGGGAAGCACTCAAGTTTAAATAAACATTTAGGATTCAGAAAGAGCATGCAGTTTTAAGACACAATGAACTGTTTCATATCCCTTTAATCAAAATACCTTCTAAATATTCTTGAGTGGGTAATTACTTTGTTCATCAAGGGTAAAATAACTTCTAAAAGTGGGAATGGTTTGTAGTGGACCGCGCCAAAAAATAAAGTACTGGCTCAACTTCTAGAAAACGACCGCCAAATACGGTCGTTATAAGTTATAACAAGAGATAGAAAGAATTTAGAAGGAGCGCCAAACAGGGAGGCTATAGTACTTATGATGTTGTTTAAATGTGATAATGAGTAGTTAATGGATTAGCCACTAGTTCGTTAAGAAATGAATGAATCATTTAGAAGTATACGTTTTTTTTAAAAATATATTTGATACAATAAACGATGAGTTCGGATAGAAATAATGTATATATATATTATCGGGTTATCAAACACAAATTAGATACATAAATTAGGAAAACATCTGCCCATGTCTCTTTGAGCGCAAAACACAATTTAAAAAGCCTAAAGCGCAATTTAAAATTATCTTGTGATATCTGTTAGACTAGTACATCCACTCGGAGGGCATCTAATAAAAGTCAATAAATATAGTGATACAGTGTATCAGTGTAAAAACGAAAGTAGAATAAGAACACTTGTTAAGTGACTGAATAGCAGAAATACAATGTATTAGTGCGAGAACAATAATAGTAGATTAAAGAGACACTTATCGTGTGTGGATAGTGGGAAAAAAAGAACGTTATTAGAGAACGTTGCTGAAAAATACACTTCTAATGTGCAGATTACTTCTAATGTGCAAAATATAAAGTGAAATGAGCTAATTGGCGTAGCGAATAGGAGTAAAGCATGAAAACTATTGAGTAACTTGCTTAGAGTAGATGCTTATTTTGACTATATAAGTAAAAAGCGTTACAATAGTGTAACTGCGTGAGGAGAGAAGAGTTTATTTCCAATATTATTGGAAATAATGGATATTTTGATCAATATATATAATGTATATGGTAGGTAACTAAGAAGACACAGTATAGTGTGCGAAAGATCAGTGTGTTAACGTGTATAGTAAATAATTTCTTGTTAAAATAAAATATAGAAGAGACGGTGCTCTTCAAGTGAATATACAAAATATGACAACAATCTATGAATGGATTGGCCAATACGATACAAACATATGATATCAAAAAGCAACTGTAGAACATGTTATACAATGAGATATTAAAACCACAATAAAAATACGAATAACATCAAAAAATAAAATAAAAAAAAATATAAATATATTTGACTATAAACACATAGATAGAGACTGCCTTCTTGGGGCAAAATTTGTGATAGCAATATAAAACCCCAAATTTAAGGCTTTTTAAAAAATAGAAGTTCTGAATAAAGTCCTATATACAGGGAGTGCAGAATTATTAGGCAAGTTGTATTTTTGAGGATTAATTTTATTATTGAACAACAACCATGTTCTCAATGAACCCAAAAAACTCATTAATATCAAAGCTGAATATTTTTGGAAGTAGTTTTTAGTTTGTTTTTAGTTTTAGCTATTTTAGGGGGATATCTGTGTGTGCAGGTGACTATTACTGTGCATAATTATTAGGCAACTTAACAAAAAACAAATATATACCCATTTCAATTATTTATTTTTACCAGTGAAACCAATATAACATCTCAACATTCACAAATATACATTTCTGACATTCAAAAACAAAACAAAAACAAATCAGTGACCAATATAGCCACCTTTCTTTGCAAGGACACTCAAAAGCCTGCCATCCATGGATTCTGTCAGTGTTTTGATCTGTTCACCATCAACATTGCGTGCAGCAGCAACCACAGCCTCCCAGACACTGTTCAGAGAGGTGTACTGTTTTCCCTCCTTGTAAATCTCACATTTGATGATGGACCACAGGTTCTCAATGGGGTTCAGATCAGGTGAACAAGGAGGCCATGTCATTAGATTTTCTTCTTTTATACTCTTTCTTGCCAGCCACGCTGTGGAGTACTTGGACGCGTGTGATGGAGCATTGTCCTGCATGAAAATCATGTTTTTCTTGAAGGATGCAGACTTCTTCCTGTACCACTGCTTGAAGAAGGTGTCTTCCAGAAACTGGCAGTAGGACTGGGAGTTGAGCTTAACTCCATCCTCAACCCGAAAAGGCCCCACAAGCTCATCTTTGATGATACCAGCCCAAACCAGTACTCCACCTCCACCTTGCTGGCGTCTGAGTCGGACTGGAGCTCTCTGCCCTTTACCAATCCAGCCATGGGCCCATCCATCTGGCCCATCAAGACTCACTCTCATTTCATCAGTCCATAAAACCTTAGAAAAATCAGTCTTGAGATATTTCTTGGCCCAGTCTTGACGTTTCAGCTTGTGTGTTTTGTTCAATGGTGGTCGTTTTCAGCCTTTCTTACCTTGGCCATGTCTCTGAGTATTGCACACCTTGTGCTTTTGGGCACTCCAGTGATGTTGCAGCTCTGAAATATGGCCAAACTGGTGGCAAGTGGCATCTTGGCAGCTGCACGCTTGACTTTTCTCAGTTCATGGGCAGTTATTTTGCGCCTTGGTTTTTCCACACGCTTCTTGCGACCATGTTGACTATTTTGAATGAAACGCTTGATTGTTCGATGATCACGCTTCAGAAGCTTTGCAATTTTAAGAGTGCTGCATCCCTCTGCAAGATATCTCACTATTTTTGACTTTTCTGAGCCTGTCAAGTCCTTCTTTTGACCCATTTTGCCAAAGGAAAGGAAGTTGCCTAATAATTATGCACACCTGATATAGGGTGTTGATGTCATTAGACCACACCCCTTCTCATTACAGAGATGCACATCACCTAATATGCTTAATTGGTAGTAGGCTTTCGAGCCTATACAGCTTGGAGTAAGACAACATGCATAAAGAGGATGATGTGGTCAAAATGCTCATTTGCCTAATAATTCTGCACACAGTGTAGAATCCTGTGTATCCAAAGAGTTGCTGATTTTAAAAGACAGTCAAAACTGAAATGGATCCATACATCAGATATCCAAACGGCCGATATCCAACTTCAACAGGCAAATTTTTGTAGAATATTTAGCCAAGGGTGTATAAAGGCAAAATGTCTCTTGTTAACCTGTTTGGAAACAAGAGAAAGAAAAAATGACTGGCAAAGCGAACAATATTCCAAACAAAAAATAGGAGTTATGCATATTTATCTATAGCAAATATTCGGGCTGGTCTGTCAGGGTTCGTCAACGCGTTTCAACCTCTAAACTAGGTCTTTATCAAGACTAATACCAGCTCCTTTGCTATGCTAGAATTATAAATTCTAGCATTTTCTTTTGTTTGGAATATTGTTCGCTTTGCCAGTCGTTTTTTCTTTCTCTTGTTTCCAAACAGGTTAACAAGAGACATTTTGCCTTTATACACCCTTGGCTAAATATTCTACTAAAATTTGCCTGTTGAAGTTGGATATCGGCCGTTTGGATATCTGATGTATGGATCCATTTCAGTTTTGACTGTCTTTTAAAATCTGCAACTCTTTGGATACACATGATTCTATATAGGACTTTATTCAGAACTTCTATTTTCTAAAAAGCCTTAAAGGGACAGTATACTGTAAAATAGTTTTTCCCTTAATGTGTTTACAATTGCTTTTTTTACCAACTGCAGAGTAAAAAATGTATGAAAATTAGCTTTTTAAGGCTTATTTGTGTATTTTAAAGCTCTGATTTTGTGTTTTGAAGCCACAACCTAATAAAATGGGTTGAGCTTGTAGGTATAATCAGATCTTATTACTGTATCACATTGTGCACATATACCTGCTTCTTTATCTTATATCTGTCCTTAAAACAATCACCAGTACTTTGAGAGAACAATGGAAAATCAACATTGTATTACCTTATCTCTGCTATATCCGACTGGGAGTGTAATTTCTTCTGCTGGCTGTGTTTACAAAGCTTATCTATAGCTGGTACGCGCGGCCACAAACTTTCAGAATAGGTGGGGATACCACATGCTAAATCAACAATTTCAAATGCCAATATAAGGGTAAAGGAGCTACTTGTAAACAATTTAATACACTCCAGCAGGTAAAGTGGATCATTGGGAACAAATTAAAGGGGAGAAAATTTTTGAGTAAACTGTCCCTTTAAATTTAGGGTTTTATATTGCTATCACAATTTTTGCCCCAATAAGGCAGTCTCTATCTATGTGTTTATAGTCAAATGTATATATATATATATATATATATATATTTTATTTTTATTTTTTGATGTTATTCGTATTTTTATTGTGGTTTTAATATCTCATTGTATACGCCAATTAGCTCATTTCACTTTATATTTTGCACATTAGAAGTAATCTGCACATTAGAAGTTTATTTTTCAGCAACGTTCTCTAATAACGTTCTTTTTTTCCCGATATCCACACACGATAAGTGTCTCTTTAATCTACTATTATTGTTCTCACACTATTACATTGTATTTCTGCTATTCACACTTAACAAGTGTTCTTATTCTACTTTCGTTTTTACACTGATACACTGTATCACTATATTTATTGACGTTTATTAGATGCCCTCCGAGTGGATGTACTAGTCTAACAGATATCACGAGATAATTTTAAATTGTGCTTTATGCTTTTTAAATTGTGTTTTGCACTCAAAGGGACATG
Organism: Bombina bombina; assembly: GCF_027579735.1. Lineage (NCBI taxonomy): Eukaryota > Metazoa > Chordata > Amphibia > Anura > Bombinatoridae > Bombina > Bombina bombina. Next base: position 1,172,100,345 of record NC_069501.1, on the reverse strand, counting down.
CGCAGATGTTTTCCTAATTTATGTATCTAACTTGTGTTTGATAACCCAATAATATATATATACATTATTTTTATCCAAACTCATCGTTTATTGTATCAAATATATTTAAAAAAAAACATATACTTCTGAGTTATTCATTCACTTTTTAACAAACTAGTGGCTAATCTATTAACTACTCATTATCACATTTAAACAACATCATAAGTACTATAGCCTCCCTGTTTGGCGCTCCTTCTAAATTCTTTCTATCTCTTGTTAAAATAACTTCTAAGCTAAATAAGAGGAATGTTGACTTTAAAGGAGCATTCTGATGCAAACTTTAAGAACTAGTTTACAAGTGGAGAGCTAATTTATTGCGGGCGATAATTAACCATCCGTTTATCGCGGTAGCAATTAGGGTTTATAAAACTAACCAGATATCAGATCTCTGGTTCATTTTATAAATGTGCCCTGAATGCCCCCAAAATACAATATAATATACTTTATTAAAAAATAAAGATAGTAGCATCTTTTTTTTTTAAATAAATTTACTGCACTTAGCAGTTTTGGGGGGCTAAAGTTAGTGGCTGTAGGTTGTTAGAAAAAAACGGCACTGAAAAAGTGCCTTTACATTGCAGTCAATGGGAACTGTGTGTACCCTGTAAATATATATGTATATGCTTATATACATATATATTTGTGTTACTATGTGTTTATACACATATAAACTCATACATATATATGTATAAACATATATATTTACAATTTGCTACCATCACTGCACGACTTATGTTTCTCACAGCATTGGAGCCTATGGAAGCGTGCTTTCGTGAACTCAATGCTTCTGAGCTCATGTTTGCATTGCGGCTAATTTACGTGCACTGCTATTACTCAGTGGAGCACAAATATTGCTTTCTCGAAAGCGATATTTTGCACTCCCCTTGTAATTTAGCCCTAAATGGCCTATTTTATTAGGTCATGCATTAGAGCCCTAGACTAAGTATGTCAAAAAGAAGTTACTACAAGGATAAAGACTAGAGTAGGACCTAAACAATAATCCAAGTTCTGAGTAGGGCTTGAGGCTTGAGTTATGTGTTTAAATACATGGGCTTCATTTATCAAGCTCTGAGTGCAGCTTCAGAGCGCTAGTGATGCAAGCTCACATGAGTAAGCTGCAATGCTAGTTAAGAAGCAGTGATTTTAAAATTGCTGCTTCTTAACTTCTTTATTAAATCATCCTAGTCAAGTCCAACTGAGATGATTGACAAGCCCTGCTCTCATGCAATTGGTTGCCAGAAGGCAGGGAGCGTGGCTGCACAAGCATTTTCTCATGCAATGATAACTGCTTGTCCACCCAGCATTTGGTAAAAGGTGGCCGTAGAGAGAAAAGGGACATTAATGCTTTAATGAATTAGAACATTCACTTTTTGAATTAGAATATTCCTTAGAGATTGATACATTGAGGACCCATGCAAACTAAGCTGGAACAAGGATTCAGGTACAAAATATAAAAAGTCAAACAGACTAATTGGGGCATATTGTAATCTGTTAGAACAGCTTGTCAAATGATTTATCAACACAAATCTTCACAGACTTTACTGGTGTATTTTGAAGAAAAATAAACTTTTATATTTAGATATATTCCTTTAGTAGATTGTTATACCAAGAAAATCAAGGCTTTTCTTTTATTTCATAAGCTTTCAAGACCTCACAGGTCTCTTCTTCAGATGTAGGTCTCAACCTGTGAGGTCTTGAAAGTTTATGAAATAAAAAAACTTGATTTTGTTGGTCCTTTCAATAGTATCGCCTAGGTATGATTTTCAACAAAGGATACAAAGAGAGTAAAGCAAGTTTAGTAATAGAATTAAATTGGAAAGTTATTTTATTACATAAAAAAGTTGCAATACACAATTTATTTCCCCCCTTTTCCTGTAATTAATAGGGACATGAAACCCATATTTTTTCTTTCATGATTCAGATAGAACATGCAATTTTCAATAGATTTATATTTTCTATTATCTATTATTTTTGTATTCTTTGCTGAAAATAATACCTAGGTAGGCGGTAGGCTCAGAATTTGCTGATTGGTGGCTACACACATATGCCTCTTGTCATTGGCTTTCAGATAACTTCCTGTAGTGCATTACTGCTTCTTCAACAAACGATAAGAAGAGAATGAAGCAAATTAGATAATAGAAATAATTTGGAAAGTGGTTTAAAATGTATGATCTATTTGAATTGTGAAAGGAAAATGTATGGGCTTCATAGCTCTTTAAGTTTGAAAATTAAAGGGGCATTAAACTTCTGGCCACAACTACCCTACAAGAGTTACTAGTCACTATGTTATTGTATTTCATCCTGTTTATGAAGCTCTTTTCAAATCTGATTTCCTGTTTTAATAGCTTAAATGTGCCATATACTGAAGCTCCGCCTCTTTTTACTGGGGGCTGTCATCTTGGAGCTCAGTTATTCTGTGACATAAGCTGTGCATACTCACACATTAGTAATATTGCATAGTACAGCTGTATCACGTGCTTGAGGTTAGTAAACATGATGAAATGCTGGAGCTGTATATTTTTGCTGTGGTTACATTGCTCTATATTATGGTTCAGTGCTTTTTTTGTTTTTAATATATTTTGCTTACTGTAAAACTGTAAAAAATGCAAAAATGTAAATCTCACATTATGTATCATGCACACTAATCTGAAGCACATTTTACAGCTGTAAAAAAGTTGACAATATTACAGATATACCTGCAAAAACTCATTTCAGGGAGGTGGCTTCACCAGCTACTGTGCCGCTACCCCCCCCCTCCCAGTTATATATTGGACACCTTGAAACCCTAAATAGGATAGAGACTTATCGTTAAAGTAGCTTCCCACTAAAGTCTCATTAAAAAAGTAGCTTTATTGCACAACCACATACAACAATCCTATTTTCCAGTGATCGTACGCTTGTGGAAAGCTTAAAGGGACATAAAACCCACATTTTTTTCTACTTTCTAATTTATTATCTAGTATCTAATTTGCTTCATTCTCTTGATATTCTTTGCCAAAAAGCATATCTAGATTGGCGCAGTAGCTGCTGATTGGGTGCTGCACATAGATGCCTCATGTGGTTGGCTCACACATATGCATTGCTATTTCTTCAACAAAGGATATCTAACAAATGAAGCAAATTAGATAATAGAAGTAAATTGGAATGTTGTTTAAAATTGTATTCTCTACCTGAATCATGCAAGACTTTTTTTGGATATAACAAAGAATTACCCTATCGGTAGAATAAGCAACTCTTTAGGCGTGATAATCCCCAATAATCACACTAATGTTATAAAATGTAAAAAGAATTAAGAGTGCGCTAAGAAGAGCTCTACCAAATTATTAGTAAAAGTGTGTTAAAAATAAAACCTCTTTAGAAAATCTATTGTGAAATTTTTTTATAATTCAATCTATTATACACTAAAAATTTATTAGCAATAAAACATAAAAACACATATATATAATAAGGTGCACCTTATAGAAACTACACAGTATAATGACAAAATTAAAATTTAAATGTATATGATTCAGCGTGTTACTTTTTATATCAGCGTGTTGCTTTTTGTATCCAAACTTTGCAACAATTTTGAACTGGATAGCCAAGTCTTTGAAATTTATCAAATAATTGTGCAGTTGAGCAATACTGTTATTTATTTCCAGGTGTATATAATGAATGTCTCATATAGCAATTTGGCAGTGAGGGTAAAACAATGTCCCTGCAGATGATTTTACTCACCGGAATCCGAAAGTCATAGAGTTCACTTCTGTCTTTCTCTGACCCAATATTTTCTTTGCACTTTCCTTCTTGTGAGGGGTAGTCGGCGTTCAGTTAGCCGTTAGCTGTAGGATCGGATTCTGACGTGTCTGTTAACACGTGCTAGGCTCATCCGCCAATCACTGGGTCAGGTTACCGGTGAGTTGATTATTCAAAAAACGGCAAAGTATTCTGTACAAAGTATCGGTGAATGATCCAAATTCACCAATGTAGATTACTGTGACACCTTTGCTCCCTGGAATCCTGTCAATTATCCAAGTTATATCCAATTCGTTTCCTTAGATATAGTCAGTATTTCCTTTTGGAAAGTCCACGTTAAGCTGGCCAGCTTGCATAGGTCTAGGTCATCTTCGCGTTTCAGCAGAAATGCTTTTTTCAAGATGTGCCTGTGGACTTCCCATCATGCCTTTATACATGTTTCTTTTGAGTTGCAAGTTTTTTATTTTATGCTTAATATCGAAAAAGTTAATTTAAAAAAGTTAATTTAACACGCTTAAGCCTCCTATCTTAGAGGTTACTCCTTATACAATAAAAAGATTACTTGTTAGCAGCTGTCGTTATAATAACTATAATACTAACAAATTACAATTCTAATTTATAATTATAAAATTAAAACACACAACACAATTCATTAGTGGATTATATTGATACAATATATTTGTATCAATTTGTATCAATTTGTATTGTATCGATTTGTATCAATATATTGATATTGATACAAAGTTAAAAATATGGTTAGAAATACAGAGGCTAATATTAAACTTATTTCAACAATTATCTGCCTATACCTAAAATACATATTTAAAAACTTATTTAATACACTAGCTCTAAAATCTGATGAAAAATATAATAATAAATTAAATATAATTAATTAGATAAAATCCAATCAATTAGATAAAATTTTATAAAATTTTATAAACTAGATAAAGGGGTTAAGATCCAATTCAGCATTTAACCCTAAGGGTGTAAGAGTTTTAAATTAAAAAATTAGCTCAGCTTCAGTTTTTAAAAGTTTCTTATTAAGATCTCCACCTCTCCAATCCTGTGTAACTTTTCTTAGACCCCAATATTTTAGTCCCTTAGGATTTTCATTATGGACTTCTTTAAAATGTTTGGAGAGTAGGTGGCCTTCTACTCCATTTTCAATATTAAGAAGGTGTTCCCAAATTCTGTCTCTCAACATGTGAGAGGTCTCACCTAAATATTGCATTTTACATGGACATTCTATTAGGTAGACTACATTCTTATCACAGCATCTAATTAAGTCCTTAATTTTATATTCTTTTTGTGTCACTGTAGATATTACACTAGTCTTTTTACAGCTAAATTTACAGGCTTTACATGATATGCAAGGAAAATAACCTTCTAATTTGTCCCCTTTTAAGTCTATATCCATACTTTTTGTTTTTCTTGGTTTGAAAGTGCTAGGTGCTAAAATTGATTTCAAATTTCTTGCTTTTTTAAAAATAACTCTTGGTTTGTCTGTAAGGGATTCTCCTAAGAAAGGGTCTCTTTGCAACAGATGCCAATGTTTATTAAGGACACCTCTTAGTTTATTATGGTCAATATTGAAATCAGTTATGAAAGGTATATCTAGTATACCCTCTGTAGTTTTTTTTATGGTGTTTGCCTATTAAAAGTTCATTTTGTGTTTTTTCTTGCGCTTTTAGTTTAGCTGTTTTTATTAGGTTTGGATCATAGCCTCTCTTTTTAAATTTCTCTTCTAGGATTGTAGATTGTTGAGTAAAATCCTCTGGTTCACTACAGTTTTTTCTAATTCTCAAGAATTGATTCTTAGGTATATTTTCAAGCAACTTTTTATAGTGGCAACTGTTATTATGAATAAAATTATTTGAATCCACTTCTTTAAAATGTGTTTTAGTGGTGATTTTATTGTTAGTGATTATTACATCTACATCTAGAAAATTTATTTTTGTTTTGCTTTTTTCATAGGTTAAATCAATACCAAATTTATTATTTTTAAAATCCTCTATAAAAATGTCTAAAAGTTCTTCATCCCCTTTCCAAATAATTATGATGTCATCTAATCGTATTAAAAAACTGTCAAAAGAACTATTAAAACTATTGGATAAAGCACATAATATAGGAGTTATTAATGGCAAGGAATATGGTTTCCTTAAAGTAAATTTCCCAAAAACCCCTATATTCTATTACCTGACAAAAATCCATAAATCCCTAACAAACCCTCCTGGCAGACCAATAATTTCCGGTATCCAATCTATTACTTCCAATTTGTCTGAATTTGTGGACTATTATCTACAACACTATGACCTAGATTTGGAGTTTGGCGGTAGCCGTGAAAACCAGCATTAGAGGCTCCTAACGCTGGTTTTAGGCTACCGCCGGTATTTGGAGTCACTCAAAATAGGGTCTAACGCTCACTTTTCAGACGCGACTTTTCCATACCGCAGATCCCCTTACGTCAATTGCGTATCCTATCTTTTCAATGGGATCTTTCTAACTCCGGTATTTAGAGTCGTTTCTGAAGTGAGCGTTAGACATCTAACGACAAAACTCCAGCCGCAGGAAAAAAGTCAGTAGTTAAGAGATTTCTGGGCTGACGCCGGTTTCTAAAGCTCTTAACTACTGTACTCTAAAGTACACTAACACCCATAAACTACCTATGTACCCCTAAACCGAGGTCCCCCCACATCGCCGACACTTGAATACATTTTTTAACCCCTAATCTGCCGACCGCCACCTACGTTATCCTTATGTACCCCTAATCTGCTCCCCCTAACACCGCCGGCCCCTGTATTATATTTATTAACCCCTAATCTGCCCCCCACAACGTCGCCGCCACCTGCCTACAATAATTAACCCCTAATCTGCCGACCGCAAAGCGCCGCCACCTACGTTATACTTATGTACCCCTAATCTGCTGCCCCTAACACCGCCGACCCCTATATTATATTTATTAACCCCTAATCTGCCCCCCTCAACGTCGCCTCCACCTGCCTACACTTATTAACCCCTAATCTGCCGAGCGGACCTGAGCGCTACTATAATAAAGTTATTAACCCCTAATCCGCCTCACTAACCCTATAATAAATAGTATTAACCCCTAATCTGCCCTCCCTAACATCGCCGACACCTAACTTCAATTATTAACCCCTAATCTGCCGACCGGAGCTCACCGCTATTCTAATAAATGGATTAACCCCTAAAGCTAAGTCTAACCCTAACACTAACACCCCCCTAACTTAAATATAATTTTATTCTAATGAAATAAATTAACTCTTATTAAATAAATTATTCCTATTTAAAGCTAAATACTTACCTGTAAAATAAATCCTAATATAGCTACAATATAAATTATAATTACATTGTAGCTATTTTAGGATTAATATTTATTTTACAGGCAACTTTGTAATTATTTTAACCAGGTACAATAGCTATTAAATAGTTAAGAACTATTTAATAGTTACCTAGTTAAAATAATTACAAAATTACCTGTAAAATAAATCCTAACCTAAGTTACAATTAAACCTAACACTATACTATCATTAAATTAATTAAATAAAATACCTACAATTACCTACAATTAAACCTAACACTACACTATCAATACATTAATTAAATACAATATCTACAAATAACTACAATGAAATAAACTAACTAAAGTACAAAAAATAAAAAAGAACTAAGTTACAAAAAATAAAAATATATCTACAAACATAAGAAAAATATTACAACAATTTTAAACTAATTACACCTACTCTAAGCCCCCTAATAAAACAACAAATCCCCCAAAATAAAAAATGCCCTACCCTATTCTAAATTACTAAAGTTAAAAGCTCTTTTACCTTACCATCCCTGAAAAGGGCCCTTTGCGGGGCATGCCCCAAGAAGTTCAGCTCTTTTGCCTGTAAAAAAAAACATACAATACCCCCCCCCCAACATTACAACCCACCACCTACATACCCCTAATCTAACCCAAACCCCCCTTAAATAAACCTAACACTAAGCCCCAAGATGGCGTCCCTCGAATTCCGGAACAGCCAATAGAATGCGAGCTCAATCTGATTGGCTGATTGGATCAGCCAATCGGATTGAACTTGATTCTGATTGGCTGATTCCATCAGCCAATCAGAATATTCCTACCTTAATTCCGATTGGCTGATAGAATCCTATCAGCCAATTGGAATTCGAGGGACGCCATCTTGGATGACGTCCCTTAAAGGAACCGTCATTCTGCAGTTGCACGTCGCCGGAAGAAGATGGGTCCGCGGTGGAGGTCTTCAGGATGGAGCCGGTCGTCATCGGATGAAGATAGAAGATGCCGCTTGGATCAAGATGGTTGCCGGTCTGGATCGCCTCTTCTTCCCGGATAGGATGAAGACTTTGGAGCCTCTTCTGGACCTCTTCAGCCACCGGATGATGGATCGCCAACCCCCGCTTGGGTTGGATGAAGATTTTGGAGCCAGGATGGATCGGTGATGCCTGGTGAGGTGAAGACAAGGTAGGAAGATCTTCAGGGGCTTAGTGTTAGGTTTATTTAAGGGGGGTTTGTGTTAGATTAGGGGTATGTGGGTGGTGGGTTGTAATGTTGGGGGGGGGTATTGTATGTTTTTTTTTACAGGCAAAAGAGCTGAACTTCTTGGGGCATGCCCCGCAAAGGGCCCTGTTCAGGGCTGGTAAGGTAAAAGAGCTTTTAACTTTAGTAATTTAGAATAGGGTAGGGCATTTTTTATTTTGGGGGGCTTTGTTGTTTTATTAGGGGGCTTAGAGTAGGTGTAATTAGTTTAAAATTGTTGTAATATTTTTCTTATGTTTGTAGATATTTTTTTATTTTTTGTAACTTAGTTCTTTTTTATTTTTTGTACTTTAGTTAGTTTATTTCATTGTAGTTATTTGTAGATATTGTATTTAATTAATGTATTGATAGTGTAGTGTTAGGTTTAATTGTAGGTATGTGTAGGTATTTTATTTAATTAATTTAATGATAGTATAGTGTTAGGTTTAATTGTAACTTAGGTTAGGATTTATTTTACAGGTAATTTTGTAATTATTTTAACTAGGTAACTATTAAATAGTTCTTAACTATTTAATAGCTATTGTACCTGGTTAAAATAATTACAAAGTTGCCTGTAAAATAAATATTAATCCTAAAATAGCTACAATGTAATTATAATTTATATTGTAGCTATATTAGGATTTATTTTACAGGTAAGTATTTAGCTTTAAATAGGAATAATTTATTTAATAAGAGTTAATTTATTTCGTTAGAATAAAATTATATTTAAGTTAGGGGGGTGTTAGTGTTAGGGTTAGACTTAGCTTTAGGGGTTAATCCATTTATTAGAATAGCGGTGAGCTCCGGTCGGCAGATTAGGGGTTAATAATTGAAGTTAGGTGTCGGCGATGTTAGGGAGGGCAGATTAGGGGTTAATACTATTTATTATAGGGTTAGTGAGGCGGATTAGGGGTTAATAACTTTATAATAATAGTAGCGCTCAGGTCCGCTCGGCAGATTAGGGGTTAATTATTGTAGGTAGCTGGCTGCGACGTTGTGGGGGGCAGGTTAGGGGTTAATAAATATAATATAGGGGTCGGCGGTGTTAGGGGCAGCAGATTAGGGGTACATAAGGATAATGTAAGTAGCGGCGGTTTACGGAGCGGAAGATTAGGGGTTAAAAATAAAATGCAGGTGTCAGCGTTAGCGGGGGCGGCAGATTAGGGGTTAATAAGTGTAAGGTTAGGGTTGTTTAGACTCGGGGTACATGTTAGGGTGTTAAGTGCAGACGTAGAAGTGTTTCCCCATAGCAAACAATGGGGCTGCGTTAGGAGCTGAACGCGGCTTTTTTGCAGGTGTTAGGTTTTTTTTCAGCTCAAACAGCCCCATTGTTTCCTATGGGGGAATCGTGCACGGGCACGTTTTTGAGGCTGGCCGCTTGTGTAAGCAACTCTGGTATTGAGAGTTAAAAATGCTCTACGCTCCTTTTTTGGAGCCTAACGCAGCCATTCTGTGGACTCTCAATACGAGAGTTATTTTTATGGTGCGGCCAGAAAAAAGCCGGCGTTAGATTTTCGGGGTCGTTACCGACAAAACTCCTAATCTAGCCGTATGTGATTAAACTTCCCTCGTACTTGAAAGATTCCACCGAACTACTGCAATTATTAAAAAATATAAAATGGAATAATGATTTAATATTTGTCACCTGCGATGTGTGCTCTTTGTACACGAATATACAGCACTCTCTGGGAATTCAGGCAGTTGAATAGTTTTTATATAAATATGGAGAAATGCAAATTGAACAAATTGAGTTTTTAATTGAAAGTATAGCTTTTATATTAAATAATAATTATTTTAACTTTAATAATCAATATTACATACAAACCAAAGGAACGGTGATGGGCTCTAAGTTCGCCCCCAGCTACTCAAATTTATTAATGGGTTTCATTGAAGAGAAAATGATCCATGGATCTAGCTGGGAGGCGAACTTGGTGCTCTATCGTCGTTTCATAGATGACATCATAATTATTTGGAAAGGGGATGAAGAACTTTTAGACATTTTTATAGAGGATTTTAAAAATAATAAATTTGGTATTGATTTAACCTATGAAAAAAGCAAATTAAAAATAAATTTTCTAGATGTAGATGTAATAATCACTAACAATAAGATCACCACTAAAACACATTTTAAAGAAGTGGATTCAAATAATTTTATTCATAATAACAGTTGCCACTATAAAAAGTGGCTTGAAAATATACCTAAGAATCAATTCTTGAGAATTAGAAAAAACTGTAGTGAACCAGAGGATTTTACTCAACAATCTACAATCCTAGAAGAGAAATTTAAAAAGAGAGGCTATGATCCAAACCTAATAAAAACAGCTAAACTAAAAGCGCAAGAAAAAACACAAAATGAACTTTTAATAGGCAAACACCATAAAAAAACTACAGAGGGTATACTAGATATACCTTTCATAACTGATTTCAATATTGACCATAATAAACTAAGAGGTGTCCTTAATAAACATTGGCATCTGTTGCAAAGAGACCCTTTCTTAGGAGAATCCCTTACAGACAAACCAAGAGTTATTTTTAAAAAAGCAAGAAATTTGAAATCAATTTTAGCACCTAGCACTTTCAAACCAAGAAAAACAACTTTTTCGATATTAAGCATCCAATAAAAAACTTGCAACTCAAAAGAAACATGTATAAAGGCATGATGGGAAGTCCACAGGCACATCTTGAAAAAAGCATTTCTGCTGAAACGCGTAGATGACCTAGACCTATGCAAGCTGGCCAGCTTAACGTGGACTTTCCAAAAGGAAATACTGACTATATCTAAGGAAACGAATTGGATATAACTTGGATAATTGGCAGGATTCCAGGGAGCAAAGGTGTCACAGTAATCTACATTGGTGAATTTGGAGCATTCACCGATACTTTGTACGGAACACTTTGCCGTTTTTTGAATAATCAACTCACCGGTAACCTGACCCAGTGATTGGTGGATGAGCCTAGCACGTGTTAACAGACACGTCCGAATCCGATCCTACAGCTAACGGCTAACTGAACGCCGACTACCCCTCACAAGAAGGAAAGTGCAAAGAAAATATTGGGTCAGAGAAAGACAGAAGTGAACTCTATGACTTTCGGATTCCGGTGAGTAAAATCATCTGCAGGGGCATTGTTTTACCCTCACTGCCAAATTGCTATATGAGACATTCATTATATACACCTGGAAATAAATAACAGTATTGCTCAACTGCACAATTATTTGATAAATTTCAAAGACTTGGCTATCCAGTTCAAAATTGTTGCAAAGTTTGGATACAAAAAGCAACACGCTGATATAAAAAGTAACACGCTGAATCATATACATTTAAATTTTAATTTTGTCATTATACTGTGTAGTTTCTATAAGGTGCACCTTATTATATATATGTGTTTATATGTTTTATTGCTAATAAATTTTTAGTGTATAATAGATTGAATTATAAAAAAAATTCACAATAGATTTTCTAAAGAGGTTTTATTTTTAACACACTTTTACTAATAATTTGGTAGAGCTCTTCTTAGCGCACTCTTAATTCTTGTACATTTTAAGACTTTTTTTGGGTTTAGTGTCCCTTTAAATATTTTAGAATAGAAAGTTTAATTACGTGCAGTAAATAAGGTAGTATTTGTGTTTTTATTTTATTAAAATCAGTGGGGGCTTTTTGGTTACTGATGCATGATTTGAGGGTTCTTTAACGTCCCAGCAACTAAAGGAATTCCTTAAAGAAACACTTTTCCGAATTTGGGCCACATTGGATCATGGTACTTGGAGTTTCAGGGAGATTGCATTCCATTTGCTGGCATCAGGGAGCCGCTATTATAATCAGGGAGACTCCCTGAACTTCAGGGAGAGTTGAGATGTCTGATATTACTGATCTGTGAGTGTGCACAGCTTCTGTCACAGGCTGAGAATACCTGAGCTCCATTCCCCAGTTTTGCATAACCAACACAGTTATATTAATACACTTTTTTTTTTTTTTTTTTAAAAGAGCTTTATTGAGAAAATAAACAGAATTATCAAGCTTTTTCAGACAGTGGTACAATATTATATATTGTATATATAATATACAATAAAACAGGCATATAGTATGTTAAGAGACCCACAGACAATTGGGTCTAGATGACTATATTAGAGAGTGACAGATGAGCATCTTCAATAGCACTGACCACAAAGCATACAATACTCATTTAGCTCTACCTTTACATTTTCTACCTTTTTCCTAAATCATACTCCATGACCCCTACTGAGGACATGGTATATCATTAACATTAATACTCAGTATCACATCAGGTCTATAGCAATAATACAAGGAATATTAACATGCCCTAGTGAACTGCCAAGCAATTAGACAACAATGTCCACACTCCTCCAGAGAATACATAACCTTGGGGGGAAACGAGGGGGGGGGAAGAAAAAAAAAAAAAAAAAAAAAAAAAAAAAAAAGGAAGGAAGGAAGGAAGGAAGGGGGAAAACATCTACCGAGTACACAAATGCCATGTGCCCACCTCTCTACTCTCAGGGAGGGTCCCCTCAACCTTTAGGGCGGGTCCCCTCCCACATATGCAGCATCATCTCATAGACCTCCAATTTTAAGGTCTTTACATAGTGATATTTTTCAAGGAGCAGGACATTTTGTACGTTTTGTCTCCAATCCTCTAGTGTGGGGATCTGATTCGTTTTCCAGCGGAGTGGAATCAGGTTTTTTGCCCCTGTTAACATTAACATTAGAAGGGTCTTTTTCAAAGGGTTCTGTATTCTGTCAGAAAAATGAAATAGCAGGGTCTCAGGTGTCTTTGAGATCTCTAACTCTAATATTCTCTGAATTTCCCCCCCAACTGAGGTCCAAAAACTCTCTAGCAGCGAGCAGTCCCACCAAATATGTAATATTTTGCCTGTCTCTCCGCACCCTCTCCAGCATTTATCAGAGACTCTAGGATAAATTGTTTTAAGCCTGGATGGTATGAGATACCATCAGCTCAGCAATTTATAGTGGGACTCCTGCATTCGCGCTGAGACTGACAGGGTCTTAGCGGCCCGGAAAATCCGTTGCCATTCCTCTCTCATGAGCTCAAATCCCAATTCTTTGTGCCACATTCTGGTGTAATTTGGGAGGGGACTGTCAACTGGGTGTAGAAGTAGGGTGTAAAGGGATGAAACCAGGTGTTTGGATGCTGTTTGCTTTGTACATAGTGTTTCAAATGGTGTAGGGTCTCTCACTAGTTGTGATCTGTATTTGTGAGTGTTAATATAATGCCCTATTTGTAAATAAACGAGCCATGGTACAGGTAAGTCAGGGTGGTCCGTCAGGACCTCTTCTCTTGTCTTCAGTCTCCCTATCGTCACAAAAGTAGCTACCCGGTTAGGAAAAGGTTTAGTTTGATCTAAGGACAATTTGGCCTGCAGAGGCAAATCCGGGTTCCCATATATCGGTGTCAAGGGGGAGTACGGAGCGAATATATGGGGTTTCACTTGGATTGTACTATCCCATATGTTAAATAATTCCTCTGGAAGGGAAAGTCATGTACATGAGGTGGTCTATGCTGATCACTAATCCACAGGAGAGGCACCAGTTCCAACACCTGTAGAATATCTCTGTCAACTCCAATCCAGTCTTTCTGCGGGTTTCCCTGACACCATGCAACCACTCTCTGTAATATCACAGCTCTTCTGTACAAGCTTTGGTCCGGTAGGCCCAAGCCTCCCGCATCTCTCGGGAGAATCATTGTTGATTCTGGGCCTTACACCCAACCATATATATTCCTCTACTAATCTCTGAAATGCCACAAGGAAAGCGCGGGGGAGCGGAATAGGTAATGTTTGGAACAAATATAATAATCTGGGGAGCACGTTCATTTTGACCACGCTTATTCTCCCCAACCAAGAAATAGTTTTATGTTTCCATGACGATAGGTCAACTGCAACTGCACGTCTGAGTGCCATATAATTGGCCTCCAATAAATCAGTCATGGAAGTTGTCAGGTTGATTCCCAGATATTTAAAGTATTTATCATTTATCTGGAACGGGCTGTGAACCGTTAACCATTTTTTGACGGACGGGTCCAAGTTGACCCCTAAAACTTCTGATTCGGATGCGTTGAGAAGAAAATTGGAGACCTCTCCATATCTAGCAAATTCTTGCAACAGGGCCGGGATTGAAGTCCCCAGGTCTATCAAATAGCAGGTCGTCTGCATTTATTGTTATTTTGTACTCTCTGTTTCTTAGTAAGTACCCTCTGACTTGGTGGTTATCTCGAATGTTACATGCCAGAGCCTCCACCAAAATGGCAAATAGCAGGGGCAACAAAGGACACCCCTGCCTGGTTCCATTAGTAATGGACAAAAGGTCAGAGAGTATACCATTCACCCTGATTCGCGCATTTGGTGCGGAATAAAGGCAGAAGACTGTCCTGAGAAAATGCTTCCCGAAACCCATTTTTTCTAATGTACATCTAAGGAACTGCCAGCTCACCCTGTCAAATGCTTTCTCAGCATCTGTGGAGAGCAGGGTGAGCGGCACCCCCCCCCCCCATTCAGAATGTGTGAAGTAATCTGTCATGTGAGAGGGGATGTCTTCAACAACTCCAGGGCTCCCCAAGAGAGTGTCATCTAGTCTCCAGGTAAAAGAGGTTGCGGGCGTTTCGGGCCATAGCATCTCAAATGAGACCGGAGCATGGTCCGACCATGTGATTGGCGCTATGTCACTGCGCCGAACATACTCTATCCCTTGTGAGTCAGTGAAGAAGAAATCTATACGGGAGTACTTCCTATGTGGGTTGGAATAAAATTTATACTCTGCTTCTATAGGATGTAATGTGCGCCAGATGTCGTGCAGCAAGTGACTCTTTAGTATCGAATTGATATGTTTCAATATATAATGTGGCACAATGGAAAGGCCATTAGAGGTATCTTGTTTTGGATTAAGTGGCGCATTGAAGTCCCCTCCCAAAACCGTAACTCCCTTGGAGTGCTCAAACAATTTGCACGAGAGAGCCCTGAAAAATGTATGCTGCGCCACATTTGGAGCGTATATATTAATCAAAGTTATCTGAATACCATGGAGGAGGCCCACCACTATGATATATCTCCCTTCCCTGTCTCTCACAATATCTTGTATTTGAAAAGGTATCTTATGATGTATCAAAATGCCTACTCCATTTTGTTTACAAGGGCCTGATGAAAAAAAGGCTGTCGGATATCTATGGTTGTCCCATTTAGGCTCTTTTTGTTTGACAAAATGTGATTCCTGTATGAAAACAATATCACCCTGTAATTTATGCAATTCCCTGGTGAATATAGACCATTTACCCGGGCTATTCCGACCTTTTACATTAATCGTCAAAAACTTTAGGGGGTGGATTTTCGGTTTACTCCGTTGAGGAGTCATTGTGACTGGAAAGAAAAAAAAAAAGAAGAAGGGGGGAGGGGATGAGGTAAGTTATAGAAAGCGAGAAAAGTTAGGAAAGCAAGTAAGATGAGTACCCCGGGAAAAAACAGGACACAGAGGTATTTATTGACTACTCTGGTAATAGGGAGCTTCAAGTCCTCCAGTGCAGACAAAGTAAAATTGTAAGTAAGTGTAAATTACTATATATCAGCTACAGCAATATCACCAGGTCTATAGTATACCAGCTCGCCCCTTTAAAGGCTTTGCTTAAGGGAATATGCCTATGGCCGACCTGTTGAGAAAATATATGTTCAAGACCAAACATTGCATTTCAACATAACATTATAACATTAACTCAATTTAATAACATTAATTATTACATTGTGGATAAACAAATAGAACCACAAATTAGAACCGAGGAGAATATGTGTGATCACAAAGGGATTACCTATGGAAACATCCAAACCTTCCCATCCCAATCCACATATCATGACATAGCAAAAGTAAGACAATATCTATATAGATGAGATTTCTTACACTGATAATGTATTTGAAACAGACTTTTAATATCTCCATCACACTTAGATGTATAGTGTCAGAATTTAGTCCAGAGTCCTCTGGCAGGGTGGGTATGGTCCAATAACTTATTGTATGATCGCGTGATTATTTTGTATGCTTACATTAATTGGCACAGAAACATAACATTAAGAAGGTATCAATTTAAGACCATAAATTATGCGATCTTTCTATTAAGCATTTTTATTTGTAAAGTCAAGTCCCTCTCCCATCCTATGAACCCAGAGGGGCCTCTTAGGATTTCTAACCTATTAGCTCAGGACTGGTCACAGTTCTCATCTGCATTCAGAGGTGTGTTTGGCCCAATGGTGTGGTGCCGCAAAACCCAGCGTTGAGCAAAACATTTCCAAATCTGACAGCGACCGGTATATTGCTGTCTTGTCTCCATTGGTAGACACCAGGCAGGTGGGAAATCCCCATCTATAAAGGATCATGTTGTCTTGCAGAACAGATGCTAAAAAGCGGAGTTCCCTGTGCTTCTGCAGAGTGGCGGGGCACAAGTCTGAGAAAATTTGTATGGAGATCCCTGCATGCTGAACTGGATGTTTATTTCTGCTGCATCAAAGTATTTCCTCTTTACCTCTGTAATTTAACAATTTGAGGATAACATCCCACGGAGGAGCTTTTGGAGAAGGTTTGGGGTGTAGCGCCATGTGACCATCTCAGGTGCTAGCGGGGTACCCTTAATCGTTCTGAAGAGGTCCTGCAAGTATCCCTGCAGGGCAGTTGGATTAATTGATTCTGGAATACCCCTTATTCTCAAGTTGTTCCGCCGACTGCGGTTGTCCAAGTCTTCTATCCTCTCCAAGAGGCCTTGGATAACATTTGTATTTTTCTGTGTTTGGGAAGTATTTTTTTTAGCTGCTCTTGCAACGTGTTATGCGAAGTTTCAACGGTTGTGACTCGTGATAATTCAGTGACATCATGTTTCAGTTCACTAAACAGATTTTTGATGTCTGCAGCGATCTCCTTTATGTTTTCCTTAGATGAGAGACACCTCAAGTCCTCTTTTGTGACATATTGTGATGGAACAGGAATGGGCGGGGCAGAAACATCCTCCCTGTGGGACACTTGCGCTTGGTCATCTTCATTTATTTGTGTATCTGTGTTTTTGATGTAATAATTCATATTCCTTGTTTTTGTCCCCTTGTCTGAGCCTCCCTGTTTTTTCTGTGCCATAGCTACACACTTTCCAGGGTGTAGTTGTCTATAACTCAGATAAAGCTTTGTTTGCTGTAGTGAATACTATTAACGACCGTATTAACCCCTAAGGATAGTTGCTCCTAACTTCACTTTGATCATTATGTGAGCTGTAATCTGAGTGAAAGAAGGGAATATATACAGGTTTTTGCAAGTATATTGACGAGTAAAAGTCTTAGAAGCCTATAGATGCAATACTACCTCAGGGCTAAATCTATGTAACGTGCTGATGCAGTGAGGAGTAACTAGGAGCTCTAACGTTATTAAGTTGCTGCGTCACAACAAATTTTTGGCACACCGGTATTGTCTCCTGACTGAGACAGAGACTGACTGAGCTTGTAACAGCAGGTACCAGCCCACCAACAGTCTCACAGTTACCTGTTCCTAATGTAATGCAAGCACTAGGCCGCAAGACGTCTCCCATCCACTTCTGTATGCGTGCAGTGCGATAGTCTTTAGATAGATTGCGGCCCACTTTAATAAAGCAAGGTTAAGTACATGAATGATTACTTTTGCAGTCCGTTGGGTATTCTGGCTTATCTCCTCGGTTCATAGGCTCAATAATTTTTAAATTGTAGGTCTTAAGATTAACTTTGCAGGCATTTGGTCGGCCTTTGGATCAGGAGCACTACAAAAACACGGCCATTCTCAGGCACAGCCAGGCTCCGCCCCCTATTAATACACTTTTTACCCCTGTGATTACCTTGTATCTAAGCCTTTTCTCAAAGCCCCCTGATCACATGACTTTGTATTTATTATCTATTGACTTGCATTGTATCCAATTAGTGCAGTGTCTGCCACAACCTATAATGAACAAAACCAGCCATATTAATTGATGGACTAAACCAAGAACATCATTCAATACATTTAATGCTCTGCAGCAGGTAAAACAAGGTATTGCAAACAAAAAACATTTTGCAGTACAGTGTCCCTTTAACTAAGTTGTAGAAAATATGTTAAATAGCTTATATTATCCCAGAAAACTATCTTCACCATAAAACTTAAATGTAAAAGTTAATGTATTTCACTTAAAATATCATCTTGTGTCTATCTATGCAGTATTGATTTCCCAGAACCTGAATCAGCAAAGTTTTTCTGTGGCCTTCACACTAAATAAAGCCTTTGGCCAGAAAGTTTATTACATTTTTTACGAGATATGTAAAGATAACTCACAACTATGCAATGACAATTTAGAAGTGCTGGATACATTCTAACAATTGTATTTTTCACTTATTGGCTTCTAAATCTAGAGCTGTTTATAAAATACCTAAATGTCAAACTTCAACATAACATTTAGATGGAAGCAATAATATATTGGCATTTCTACATATTACCAGTTATATCACAATTCACTTATAAAATTGTCAGGGTGCACACACATACGGATACACATTCATACACAAACATATACATACATGTATACACACACAAACATACTCAAATACATACAGTACACGCACACACCCACATTAAACCAAGAAATCAACATTACTAATTGAAAATATATTTTAAATACAACAGTAGCCTGCAGAACTGCTTACCTGTGCAACCAGCTCAGCGCACAAAGCCGTGTCAGACTTTCTGGTCATCTCGTCACTGGGACCCCCAGAGATACTTGACACATGGGGACCGATTTACCATTGTGCGTGCGGACATGATCATTGCTGGCATTTATCATTATAATCATTGGGGGAATTATCATCATGTTGGCATTTATCATTGCACAAGCATTGCTAGTGAAATGCTTGTGCAATTCCGCCCCCAGCACAATTGCGGCCAATCGGCCGCTAGCAGTGGGTGTCAATCAACCAGATCGTATACGATTGGGATGATTGATGTCCGCTGCCTCAGAGGTGGAGGACGAGTTAAGGAACAGCGGTCTGCTTCTTAACTCCTGTTTCCGGCAAGCCGGAAGGCTTGCGCGGAAACAGCTGCATACGGCTGAATACGGGGCTTGATAAATCGGCCCCATGGCCCCAATGCAAGGCCAGTCACAGCTTTGAGTTCGTCCCAGGGATCTGGGCTGCAAAGGTGATAGAGTGCAGCCGCAGGCTACAAGGCAACAGGATCTTATGCTCCTGTATTTCAGGTCTGGGGACACTCAAAATGGATTCCCCAGGTCTGCCACCAGAAATTTTGGGGCCCCTTACTAAGCCATTGATTGGGGCCCTCCGCACACACAAACACAGAGATACAAATGGAGACACACACATGCAGACAAAATTACACACACACAAACTCACTCTCACACACACAGACACTCTCACACACGTAGACACACACACACACAGATACACTATCGCACACACAGACACTCTCACACACGTAGACACACTCACACACACATAGATACACTCTCACACACACAGACACTCTCACACATGTAGACACACACAGATACACTCTCACACACACAGACACTCTCACACACGTAGACACACTCACACACACAGATATACTCTCACACACAGACATTCTCACACACGTAGACCCACTCTCACACACGTAGAGACTCTCACACACACAGACACTCTCACACACACAGACACTCTCACACACGTAGACACACTCTCACACACACAGACACTCTCACACACACAGATACACTCTCACACACAGACACTTTCACACACGTAGACACACTCACACACACACACTCTCTCTCTCTCTCACACACACACATACACTCTCATACACACAGACACTCTTACACACGTAGACACACTCTCACACACACAGACACTCTCACACACATAGACACACTCAGACACACAGATACACTCTCACACACACATGCATACACTCTCATATACAAAGACACTCTCACACACATATACACACTTTCACACACACACAGACACTCACAAATGTAGACAAACTCCCACACACACTCTCACGCACACGTAGACACCCTCACACACACACACACACACACACACACAGAGATACACTCACACATACAGACAGGGCACTATCGAATTGAGATCTAACATTTTTCACATGGCAAAGATATTTAAAAAAAACAACACACAATACTGTTAATAAACTGGAAACCAGCACCTGAGTAGACACATGTATTAGGGACATTTCAAAATGATTTTCTTTTGTAGGGCGGTAGTTTTAGAATAGAAATAGACACCCTAGGGCCCTAGGGCTCTGGGCCACAGTGAGTCCCTCTAGGGATTTCTCCACTGGCCACTTACACTACCTCCAGTGCTGTGTGATTGGCTCATCACTGTCCTCACAATGCTAATTAATTAATTATATAGACTTTTTGTACTTGTTGTGCTAAACAATTGCACAGGTGATACTGGTTTAAATAGAAGTTTATATTTATATATCATTAGACCAAATATAAAACTTTTTCTCTGAGCCATGAAGGTTAAAAAAACAACCATTGCTGGCCCCTAATGCGATAAGGGGGAAATGCTTAAATGCAATGTACAAATGCTGAGAGATAGCATTGAAACTATACAACAGGTAGTATTTAATTTGTTCAATATTACTATTACCTTATATTGAGTGATTTCGGTAAAGGACATCACATTGTCAGACACTTACTTATAAAGCACTGGAATCTATTCTCTTGAGAGAGTTTATGTGTTTGGATACAGTATTACAAGGACTTTTTTTTTGTTAAAATGTTTTTATTGTTTTTCTACATATTTTCATTTAATACAATCGGTTTATTATCAAACAATGTCTCATTGGGATTATTACCAATGACAATTACAGACAATATGACCTGAGATGGAATATAGTAATATAAAGTAAAATAAAGTAAAGTAAACAAGGCTCCATATAGTTTAAGGTTACCTAATATAATTGAGTGCAGGGTATCAAGATTAACCATAGTTTCATAAACAGTAGTGGTGTCAACAATCAATCTAAATTATACCTGAGTATATTTCTTTACACCCTGGTCCCAACAGTTTAAACATGTGTCTGCTGTCTAGCTTCATAATACATAATGTATGGTTCCCATTGGTCCAGAAATTAGTCTTTTGAATTTAAAATAGCTGCAGTGGTACTATTCATAGGATAATGATACTGTGATGCCCATTTATCAAGCTCCAAATGGAGCTTGAAGGGCCGTGTTTGAAGACTCGCCAGAAACAGCAGTTATGAAGCAGCGGTCTAAAGACCGCTGCTCCATAACCCAGTCCGCCTGCTCTGATGAGGCGGACAGGAATCGCCGGAATTCAACCCGATCGAATACGATCGGGTTGATTGACACCCGATTGGCCACGAGTCTTCAGGGGGCAGCGTTGCACCAGCAGCTCACAAGAGATGCTGGTGCAATGCTGAATACGGAGAGCGTATTGCTCTCCGCATTCAGCGAGGTCTTGCGGACCTGATCCGCACTGTCGGATCAGGTCCGCAAGACCTTTAATAAATTGGCCTCTCAATCTGTTTCAGTATGTAATTCAGGTCTGGTGGTTATTTCCTCTAGTATCTTGCAATTCCTATTCTAGTAATAGTACATATCATATTAACTAATTTAGAGTATTTCTATAACACGCCCGGTTCTGGAAAATTAAGTTGTGCCTGTTCCGGAGTAAGTGAAATATTTTTTTTTATCAAAAACTGCACTTAACAACTCAGATATATGTGACCATACTTCTTGAACCATAGGGCAATCTCACATATGTCTGTAAGATCCTATTTCTCCACATCCTCTATAGCATAGTCTGATTCAAGGTTCGTCTGACTTGCAGAATCTAGTAGGGTAATAGTACCAACCGAATACTACTTTCAAGAAGTTCTCTTTTAGTAGGCTGACCATATTGCCGCTTTAAGAAGGAACACATATGAAAAATACATATGTCAGGGTTCTTATACAAAACATTTCTTTAAACAGCCCTGAAAACAGCCCTGACATATGTATTTTTCATATGTGTCCCTTTTTAAAGCGGCAATATGGTCAGCCTATCTTTTAGTGACGCGTTTGCTGTGAAAGAGGAGCCTCTGTAAAAGTTTTCTACCCAATCTTCTTTGTCACAAGTTTTGCCTAATTCTCTCTCCTATCTAAGCATTACTGATGTTTTACCGTCTGTATGTATATTACTATTGTATATATTGTTGATATCAAGCCTTTCACAGGGGATTTAGACAAGCATAGTAGTTCAAACTGTGTATTTGCTGAAGGTGCTTTAGCTCCTAGTATTTCTTGAGCCCTTGATTTCAGCTGTAAATAGTGGTACCATGAGTTTTGTTCTCGTTCCCCTAACTCCTTATATTGTGCGTGTGTGATAATTCTATTATCCCTTAATACGTCTGTGATTCTGTATAGTACCTTGTTCGTCCATTTTTTTTGTACCTGTTCTGTGATTGAAGTGTGAAGTGTCACTAAGGGTGTTACCTTAGACCTCTCACTAATTAGTGGGTATTTGTTAGTTAGTGTGTCCCAAATGAACATGGTATGCAAAATTGACATACATTTTTTCCCCTGTGGTATGTGTTGTTTTGGTGTCCAAAGGATTCTATGAATCTACTCTATGGCCCATAATTATCAAGGTCTGTCGGACCTGATCCGACAGTGCGGATCAGGTCCGACAGACCTCGCTGAATACGGCGAGCAATACGCTCGCCGTATTCAGCATTGCACCAGCAGCGCGCAAGAGCTGCTGGTGCAACGCCGCCCCCTGCATACTCGCGGACAATAGGCTGCCAGCAGGGGGTGTCAATCAACCCGATCGTACTCGATCGTGTTGATTTCCGGCGATGTCTGTCCGCTGCTTCATAACTGCTGTTTCCAGCCGGCTCGCCAGAAACACGGGGCATCAAGCTCCATTCGGAGCTTGATAAATATGCCCCCATGTCCAACATATCAGTTTCAAGTTGTGCCCAATGTGACAAATTGTTCACTTTATACCATTTTTGTTGCTTTTTAACACTATATTTTCTATCTAAAGCAATAAGGCACCAGCAGGTGAATGGTGCACTTTGACCAACATAATTAAACCAATAAAATATAAAAATAAAACAGAAAAATGCAAGATTACTGACTTTTAAAATAAATGCTCTGTGATAAAAGAATGATTCCATACAATAAACAAAAAGTTATAAAAAATATAAAAACATTTTTTAATTGTACCGTGTCTAAAGAGTGTGAGGAACAAATTATAATTAAATTATTTTTAGACATTTTCCACCACTTTTATTATTGCCACTAAAGGCTGCATCATATATTTAAAAAAAAACACCCAGTAAAAGGCAAATCTGAATTTACCTTTCCCAAAATCTTTCTTTCATGCTTCAGATAGAACATACCAATTTAAACATCTTTACTATTTACTTCTATTATTTATTTTGCTTAATTTTTTAGATATCCTTATTTGAAGAAAAAGCAATGCACATGAGTGAGCCAATCACACAAGGCATCTATGTGCAGCAACCAATCAGCAGCTACTGAGCATATCTAGAATATCAAGAGAATAAAACAAATTACATAATAGAAGTAAATTAGAAAGATGTTTAAAATTGCATTCTCTTTCTAAATCATGAAAGAAAAAATGTGGGTTTCATGTCCCTTTAAACTTTCTCAGGAGCCGAAGTTGTTTCCAAGATGTAAACCAGACACAGTGAGCGCCTGTAAAGAGAAAAACAGGGGCAGTCAGTGACTGGGAGTAGCCTGGGGCCGGCACACTATATGCATCCATTTGATCTTCAGCAATGTGCTGTGTATTCTTTGAAAGTTAGCTGTGCACGTGCTTGCTAACAGTGCTGTATGCACAAATTAGTGCAAATTTGGGGCCCGGGCCCTGAAAACTGTTATTCCTTTAACCCTCTGATGGTGACCCTGCCCAGGTCTGTCCCCAGGCACAATAGTTAACAGTGCACATGTGTATACATATTCCCTTTCTTTTTCTTTCCTTCTCTCTCTCTTTCTTTCTTTCTTTCTTTCTTTCTTTCTTTTCTCTCCTTCTCTCTCTGTCTCTCTCTCTCTTTCTCTCTCTCTCTGTGTCTCTGTCTCTTTCTCTGTCTCTCTCTTTCTTTCCCTCTCTCTCTCTCTCTCTCTCTCTATATATATATATATATATATATATATATATATATATATATATATCTTTCTCTCTGTCTGTCTCTGTCTTTCTCTGTCTCTTTCTTTCTCTCTCTCTGTGTCTGTCTCTTTCTCTGTCTCTCTTTCTTTCTCTCTCTCTGTGTCTGTCTCTTTCTCTGTCTCTCTTTCTTTCTCTCTCTCTCTTTCTTTGTCTGTCTCTTTCTCTGTCGCTCTCTTTCCCTCTCTCTCTCTCTTTCTCTCTCTCTCTCTCTCTCTCTCTCTCTCTCTCTCTCTCTCTTTCTTTTCTTTCTTTCTTTCTTTCTTTCTCCATCTCTCTGTCTCTTTCTCTCTCTCTCTCTCTCTCTCTCTCTCTCTCTCTTTCTTTCTTTCTTTCTTTCTATCAATCTCTTTCTTGCTCTCTCTCTCCATCCATCTTGATTATGTTTATCTTTTTTATCATTATTTAAGAGTTTGTTAAAATATTAGACATATCACTGATCAACTGTGTGCCTAATGGTAATATCATCAGATCCCTTCAGTTACAGGAAGCAATGGGCCTTTACAAAGTCAATTTCTCAGACAAAAAGCTGTTATTCTCAGTGAAAAACTAAAATCCCCAAATATTCATTAGCTTCTTAACTGAAAAAGTTAATTTGTACACTGCTCTAAAATATGATTGCATTTTATTGTTCTTTAACTATAAAATATTTATACAACAAGATAACACTAGCTTTGCACTTAGTAATGATCAGAATATTAATATATTTTACAATTTTTTTTTAGCCCTGTTCCTACAATTTCATGGAGGAAAGTAAGCGGTTATATTCCAAGTAAAGCTCGTTTAAGGAAATCACAAGCAGTTTTAGAAATTCCAAATGTGCAGTTAGAAGATGCTGGGACTTATGAGTGTAAAGCTGAGAATAACCGCGGAAAGAACGCATTCAGAGGTCAACTTCAAGTATACAGTAAGTGCATTATATGTTTTAAAGGGACAGTCTACACCAGAATCTTTCTTTTTTAAAACAGTAGATAATGCCTTTATTATCTCAGTTCTTTCAACAGACTTGTATTTTAGCCAATCGGTGCTGAGTCATAATTAACACCACATGAGTGAGCACAATGGCACTGTCTAGCTGTAAAAAGCCAATAATATTCACTGAGATAAGAGGTTGCCTTCAAAGGGTTAGACATTAGCATATGAGACTACCTGTTGTCAAAGAATAAACATCTATCTAAACGATTAACTGATTGGGTATTTTATCATAAATTGAGTAAACTGGTAGTAACATAAAACATATCCATAGACTTTAAAGTAGATACTTGTTGTTACCAATAGTTTAAAGCAGCAATGGAAACATGGCTATGTGTTTAACTCTTGCATAGGTGTTCAACGTGTAGATAAAATACTTCCTGGGAGTCTCAAATATTACAGTTCCTGAGCAGGATACTGTCAGTGAGCCAATCACAAGAAGAAGTTGCATGTGACCCGCAGTTTCCTGCTCTGGAGCTGCAATGCTTAAGGATCTTAAGCTGGACTTTAAGTTTTGTGTTTATACCCTTTATATATAATATTAGAAGATGAAATAGATATTAGGCCTGTGCTTTCAGATAATTTGCTTTGATCCGGAAGAAGGCGGACACTTCAGAGAATTTGTCTCTTTTCGGAGCAGTTTTTTTCTTGTGAAAGTGCAACACACTACAATCTGGATTTGCAGAGATCTTAGTGTGTTTCACTTTCACAAGCATAAATGTGGTTCCGAAAAGAGCCGAATGCCAAAGCGTCTAACTTCTTCTACATTCGGATCATAATGGATGACCCAAATTCACAGATCAAGTAGAAGTCATCATGGGTATACACCATTTGACTCTGTCACTCTTTTGATAGCAGCTGCTATATGTATAATGTAGCCTCTGAATACGAAAAGTATTTCTGTACTCAATGGTAAAGGATAATATAGCGGAGGCTGATCATGTATTTCTAACTGGAAATCATAGTGAAGATCTTGGTTTGTGTGATAGAAGTTTAGGCCACAGATAATAGAAAATGTAGGGCTAGATTACGAGTGGCGCGCTAAATGTTGCGCATAAGTTAAAAGGGGTTTATTGTGGCTCTTTGCATGCCAGAAGTAGCGTGCGTATTACAGGTTGAAAGTAAATGCAGAATTTAACAAGTGTCGAAATATTGCAAATTCAAATCTCTGGTTAACTCTCAACTAAAAAGTGGGGGAGAAAAATACCTTATATATATACATATCTAAATATTTATGTATGTAGATATATATTTTATATATATATATATATATATATATTTGTGTGTGTGTACATATGTGCAATTAGGCTTGCACACGAGTAGTTTTTTCCCACTTTTTGCACTCAATTGAAGTCTATAGGGGAATGTTATACGTTAACACGGTTGTTATATTCTGAGGGGCCGATTTATCAATGTCTTTCCAACATGATACTCTGTTGGCATTTAACATTGCACAAGCAGTTCTGATGAACTGCTTGTGCAATGCTGCCCCATAGCAGGGGGTGTCAATCAACCTGATCATATAGGATCGGGCGGATTGATGTCCGCAGCCTCAGAGGCAGCGGACCAGTTAAGGAGCTGCGGTCCTGAAGGCTCGCGCGGAAATAGAGGCATCAGGGGCCATTTTGCCCTTGATAAATCGGCCCCTAAGTTTGGATCTTTGCACTTGTCGGTTAGTGGTTCTGCAAAAAATGTTTACTTTCAACTTGGAATGCGCTCACTATCTAACAAGTGCAAAAAACTTACTTCTAGCGCAGTGGGAGTAATAATTAGCCCTCCACTCGCAACCTAACCCAACGTGGTAAAAATAAAATAATCTGCTAAGTGTTATTTTTTTAAAAAAATTGTTCATGAGCTTAGCATGTTAGCTTCTTTTAAAATGTGCAATTTGCATGCAGATTTGTTGCAATGTTGTGAATAATGTCAAGTGCACAAATAAAAAAAATCACTTGAATAGTCCTTTAAGATAAAAGCAAACATTTTGCAGCTAAATATAATCTCATATTATCATTAGTCTAATTGTGGTTATGAAGCAATGTGGCTCCCAGCCAAACTAGCTACTAGTGACCAGTGCTCCTTAAGTTCTAATTGACTTCAATGATCTAATTTGCTTCATTCTCTTAGTAGCCTTTGCTGAAAAACTGCAGTTTTGCAAGAATGTTATACATTAGCAAGAGCGCTAAATGACAGCACTATTCCCAGCAATGTATTGCTCCAGAAACCTACCTACGTAAAAGTTATTTAAAATTGTATGCTCAGAGTAATTAAATATTTTTTTTGTGGGGTTCAAGTCCCTTTAAATATGGTGGTGACTTCATACCTGTAAGTTTTTCTACACCAGCTATTTCCACTATTTTTGTATGAGTTATTTATACTGTATTTTATAAGAACACTTGATTAGATGCATGTATCCTACTGTTTAATCAGTCACTCCAATAACACAACTAATAAGCCCCATAATTAAATAATTAATCACATTCAGCAAACTAAAAAGGCATGATATTATCTTTCTAAGAAACTTCATTACTACATTTTCTCTACTAATCTATTTACTTAGAAGTTTTAGTTGAAAGCAAGACCAAGTGCATATACAGAGGAATAATTCCATTTTATTGAAGCTACTGCAATTCACGTCTAAAATAATTTATAATTATTTCTAAAGTCTTTAATAGTTTCAAAAGTTTTTTTCCTAACCTCATTAAATATAGAAAATTACTTTTCTTTATATAGCACAGCCACAGTGGGTTGAGAAGATTAATGACACTCAACTAGACAGTGGAGATCAGCTACATTGGGAATGCAAGGCCACTGGAAAGCCAAGACCAATATATCGTTGGCTGAAGAATGGCCTTCCCTTGATGCCACAGGTATTGTGTTTTCTGGTCAACAAAGGTTGTTAATTCTGTTAAAGACACACTAAAAACATCAACATATTTTAAATAAAAAAATTGCATTTCACAGACAATTTGTTTCCTGCTGTGTGCCATTCTCCCTCCACAGCTCTTTGTTTTCAATTTTTTTATTTGGCTAGAGTGTGTTTGAAAACCAATTCAACACAATTAAATAATATGATCAGATGTGGACACTCCTATGCATTTTGTAAAATATAGTATAATTAACAGCAAATCTGAATTTTTGGTTATTGCACTCAAATGTTGGAACATTCAAGTTTAAGTCAAAAGAACCCTATTATATCATACAGTCAACATAAAAGAAAATACTATTTTTGGAAAATATTCAAGATTAAAAATCAGGTTTGAAATAAAATCAGAGAGTTTAGGAACAAAGACAGAAAATATGATTATTCTTTATTTCTTAGGAATTTATTTTCTCCTTAGATACCTTGTCAAAAAAAGAGATATGTCTTAATACATGGGTACTCTATAGGAGCAGTGCTTAAGCATAAAGTGTAAATTATTACTAAAAAGACATAAGACACACGAATGTGAGTTATGTCAGAAAAGGTATGCTTCTGTACACTGTAACACACGTGTGAGATTAAAGTTGAGTTATAAAATGTAACTTTTATTAATAATAATTAAAAAGACAGCAATATTTTACTGTTTTGCTGTTCTCACATTTAGTTAAAAACACATCTCCTTTATATCCATATTCATGGTTTGTAAGTTTCCCAGTTGGATATAACTATGAGAGCTATAGGTTTTTATGGAATATTTGGTTGGTTATAATTATTTATTCTGGTACCATTTGTAGCCTTATATTTGGCTTGTCAGAAAATTATTTTTTACCAACTAGATATATTTTTAACAGGTTTAGTATTCCTGTTGAAATAAAATAAAACATATATCCCTATACTAAGAATCAAATACAATACTAAGCAGAAAGTTTCCAAATGTATCATGTACATTTATACCAATTATTTATAGATTTATACAATTATAGATCATCATTTTTAACATGACAACTGAATAAGACAACAAAATTCTCTATTGATATTTAAGGAATTATTTTGTTACTACCAACTATTAACTTCATGAAATTATGTGTAAGCCGTCTTCTACAGTCTAAGCTACTCCTGGCTCATAAGCCTACTATTCAGAAAACACTATGAGTGCATTAAAACATCACATTTTATTTACATGACAAAATAGTCTCAGACCACCAAGATAATTTTGATAAATAGAATATATAGTTGTAATAAAAATTAAAACTAATTATGTTTGACTTCTTTACTTTATACTGAAGCCTAAAATGCTTTATAATTAATTGTTGTTTGTGTTTTTAACATAAAGTCTAAAAAGCATGAATAAACTTTTGATACACCGAAAAAATCCTACATTTTATTTATGAGGAAACCAAATGCAAATTTATCCAGAAAAAATAAACAATATCGCTAAAAGTATGTGGGCATCTGACCCTCACACCCATAGCAACTTTTAGGACATCCCACTCCAAAACTATGGGCATTAATTTGTAGTTGTTCACTCCTTTGTGTCTATAACAGCCGCAACTATTCTAGGAAGGCTTTCCAAAAAAAGTTTGGTGTCTGCTTGGGAATTTGTGCCCCTTCAGCTAAAAGAGCATTTGTGAGATCAAACACTGATGTTGAATGAGAAGGTCTGGATCACAATTGGTTTTCCAATTTATCCCAAAGGTGTTCGATGGGGTCAAAGTTAGTGCTCTGTGTAGGCCACTCAAGTTCCTCCACAATTAACTTGAAAAACCATGTTTTCATAAACCTCCATTTGTACAAAAGGGCACAGTCATGCTGGACAGAAAAGGGCCTCCCCCGAACTCTGCACCTAATTCTCTAAAGTGTCTTTCTGTCCTGTAACATTAAGACAACACTTCACTGGAACTAAGAGGCCTAATCCATACCCTTAAAAAGATCCCCATATCATTATCTCTCCTATACCAAACGTTAATGTGGGCACTATGCATTCTGGTAGGTTGAGTTCTCCTGGTATCTGCCAAACCCAGATTCTTCCATCAGACTGCCAGATAGTAAAGCATGAATCATTACTCCACAGAACATGCTTCCACTGCTCCAGAGTGTAGTGTGCTTTGCACCACTCCAGCCAGTGCTTTGCATTGTGCATGGTGATCTGAGGCTTATGCACAGCTGCTCAGCCATGGAATCCCATTTCACAAAGTTCTTGTGCTGATGTTGCTTCCAGTGGCAGTTTAAAACTATGTAGTGAGTAATGCAACAGATTATAGGTAATTTTATGTGCTGGGTGCTTTAACACTTGACTGTCCCCCTCTGTGAGTTTGTGCGGTCTATGACTTTGTGGCTGGGCTGTTGTTGTTTCAACTTCACAATAATAGCACTACAGTTGACTAGAGCATATTTAGTACAGTAAAAATGTCACAAACTGACTTGTGGCAAAAGTTGTATCCTATTACAGTGCCGGTTTAAACTCACTGAGCCATTTGTACCGCCAATATTTGACAATGGAAATTTAATGGCTATGTATTGGATTTTATGCACCTGTTAGTAATGGGTGTGGCTTAAATTCCTGAACTCAATAATTAGTAGGGGTGTCCACATACTTTTGGCCATATAGTGTATGTGTTATATGAAGAAAAATAACATTACACACTCACCCAGAAACACACATATTCACACACACACATAAATATATTTAGTTGTTTTGTTTCTGTCTATTTTTCTTTTAAAGTCTGGCATTTTTGTGTTACTCAGACTTGATCCCTACATAACATAATACAAAAAAGTCACAATAAAGCTTGTGAAAAATGAACTATATTATTTAGCATGGAAAAGGGATAATATTCTTTGATTTAAGATCTTATAACAGAGAAGGTGATGTTAAAGGCTGATTGCCCTTCGTGCATTATTTAAAGGGATATGAAACCGACAAACTTTCTGATTTACTCCTATTATCAATTTTTCTTTGTTCTCTTGGTATCTTTATTTGGCTCAGCACCTGGGTAGCGCTTGCTGATTGGTGGGTAAATGTAGCCACCAATCAGCTAGAGCTACCTAGGGTGCTGAACCCAAAAAATGGGTCGGCGCCTAAGCTTACATTCCTGCTTTTTCAAATACAGATAGCAAGAGAACGAACAAAAATGATGATAGGAGTAAATTAGAAAGTTGCTTAAAATTGTTGCATGTTCTATTTGAATCATGAAGGAAAAAATGTGGGTTTAAAATCCCTTTAAGCCATCTCATTGATGACCTATGGCAAGGCATACCAGTCTTATTCTTCTATATAGTCATTTGACACCCAAAGTTATTTTCAAAAATGTCATTCTCATTGGTACAAAAGTTGACTGAGAAGACCAGCAAACAAGTAAAGCATTCAAGGCATGATGTATTGATTACCTTATATATAACTTATTAGACTGTAACCACAAAATGTAGTAGGGCCAGAAGTGTAAGCATAACAGGTATGGTATGGGTCTTTCTGTAGTTGGTTCTAGACTGTTGCTGATCTCATTGTACAGAATAATTATGGAGATCCTGTTTAGCCAAAACTTTTAAACAATTTCATATGCATTTAACATATAATCAACACCTTGAAGGAGTCTTCTAAAAAAAAAAAAAATCATGAGGATCTTTATATCCACGTGATGAAGGCTCAACAACGTCTTTATTTTTTAATATCACTGAAAAAAAGTAAATCTATCCACCCAGATCTTGGTCAACTTTTATCGCTGTACCATTGAGAGTATTCTCACAAATTGCATTACTGTATGGAATGGAAACTGTACTAACTCTGATCATAAAGCCCTGCAATGGGTAGTAAAAACTGCCCAGTATATTATTGGTGTCCAGCTACCTCTTATTGAGGATCTTCAAAGAAGACGTAGTCTTCAAAAGGCTCATTGCATTATCCAAGATCTTTTTCATGCCAGTAATAGTACATTTGCCCTATTACCTTCTGAGAGGCGATATAAGAGTCTGAATGGCAAATCAGCCAGACTTCAGAACAGCTTTTTTCCTAGAGTCGTTACTTTGCTAAATAATAATTCTTAAATTTTTCTTTTTATGTCTGGACTTTTTTATCCCTCATATTGATGGACTTTTTAACTCATAGAGCAAGTGCTGAACTATAGTTGTTTAACCTAACACTTAATTCTGCTAACGATTTATATTCACTTACTAGTATTTCTTTTTTTTGCATATTGTTTTTTTTTTTTTTTACACTTTTATTTTAATTCCATTTTCATTCAACAGTAAGAGCATATATAAAGAAAACATGAACAATAAAGAAACAACAAAGTAATGTCATGTATTTCATGTCCTTAATACTAAAATTAATTAATTTTGAATCCGTTTGCCCTCAATAGTATTGTAAGCAAAGAAAAAAAAAAAAGACAACCGGAAAATAAAATAATCTCATATATTTCATACATTTATACCATTTGCCAATATGTCATATTCTCTATCTATCTTTTTTATGTTGAGTCCCCTCTATAACCAAAAAAACAAACAAAAAAAAGAAAAAACACAATACATTCATATTTTCCCCCTCTCCCCATCCCAGAAAAAAATAAATAAATAAGTAAAATAAAAAATAAAAAACAGGGGGGGGGGGGGGAAGGAAAAATATCTCTCTTCTCTCCTCCCTCCCTGCATATTGTTTTTTTAATTATTTTGTGGTCAACAATTTTTGCACACTTGATTTTTATTGTCCTTTGCTAGATCTACCATTACAGTACTACTTTATGTTATGGATGGGTTAGATACGCAATTTACATTTCGTTGTCTTTGTTCTTTTACTCTGTACAATGATAATAAACAAATCTAATCTAATATCTTACTGATAATATTAGTATAGGTGATGTGGTATAATTGAGTAAGCATAATAACAATGATGTCGATATCTTAAGCTCAGAAATATATTAGTAAGTTTGACCACTAATAAATATCGTTCACCTAGATTACGAGTTTTGCGTTTGTGTTTTAATGCTGAAAAAATGGCCATTTCAATGTTAAAACAGCAACACAGCCATTACGAGTCTTGTCGGTATAGCTGTACCGCAAGCCTTTTAGCCTGTAACCCAACGTCAGTCCCGCGCACATAAAAATTATGTTTTTTCATGGGACTTCCATAGTGCTGCCATTACTAGTTTTGCGGTGAGACTAAAAAGCTTGCGTTGCAGCCTATACTGACAAGATCCGTTCCGCAATCTAAAAACAGTAGTTATGAGTTTTACGCTACAAAACTGTAACGTAAAACTCACTAAACTGCTACAAAGTACACTAAACACCCATAAACTACATATTAACCCCTAAACTGAGGCCCTCCCGCATCACAAACACTATATTAAATTTATTAACCCCTAATCTGCCGCTCCCGACATCACAGCCACTAAAAATAATTATTAAACCCTATTCCGCTGCTCCCCAACATCGCCGCCACTATACTAACGTTATTAACCCCTAAACTGCCGCCCTCCCGTATTGTAAACACTATTTAAATATTATTAATTCCTAATCTGCCGTCCGCCCACATCGCCCCCACTGTACTAAAGTTATTAAGCCCTACACCACCGCCACTATAATAAACCTATTAACCCCTAAACCGCAAGCCCCCCACAACAAAATATACTAAAGTAAACTATTAACCCCTAGACCAAAAGCCCCTTACATCGCAATAAACAAAATAAAACTAGTAACCCCTAAACCTAACCCTAAGTCTTCATCCAGGAGGCTTCTTCTATCTTCATCTAGGCGGCATCTTTTATCTTGATCCCGGCGGTGCGGAGTGGGTCCATCCTGAATACATCTGGCACGGAGCATCCTCTTCATACGGTCGCCACCATACACTGAATCTTTAATGCAAGGGAGCCGTTTCAAAATAGTGTCCCTTGCATTCCTATTGGCTGAAAATTTTAAATCAGCCAATAGGAATTAGTGCTTCTAAAATCCTATTGGCTGTTTAAATCAGCCAATAGGATTTAAGCAGCTCTGATTGTATTGGATGATTCATCAAGATAGAAGATACCGCCTGGATGAAGATAGAAGAGGCTGTCTGGATGAAGACTTCTCGCTGCCTGGATGAAGATCGTTCAAGCGGGACTTCAAAAACTGTAAGTGGACCGTAGGGGGTTAGTGTTAGGTTTTTTAAGGGTTTTTTGGGTGTTTTTTTTTAGATTAGGGTTTGGGCAGCAAAAGAGCTAAATGCCCTTTTAAGGGCAATGCCCATACAAATGCCCTTTTCAGGGAAATGGTTAGATTTGGTTTGTATACTGTTAGGGGTGTTTTTTTTTTATTATTTTGTGTGTTTTTAAGGGCTATTGGTAGTCTATTCTAGATTAGTTTTTTTATTTAGGGATGTTTTTTTTTTAATGGGTATTAGAATAGGAATAATTTTTATTATTTTTGATAATTTGTTTGTTATTTTGTGTAATGTATTTTTTTCGTTTTTGGGTGGGTTTTTATTTTTAGATTAGGGCTTGGGCAGCAAAAGAGCTAAATGCCCTTTTAAGGGCAATGCCCATATAAATTCCCTTTTCAGGGAAATGGTTAGATTTGGTTTTACTTTATTTTTATTTTGTGGGTTTGGGGGGTGGGGGTTTGTATACTGTTCGGGGGTGTTTGTTTTGTTTTGTAGCAAAAGAGCTCTTAACTTTAGGGCAATGCCCTACAAAAGGCCCTTTAAGGCCCCCGAAAAGGCCCTTTTATGGGCCCTTGGTAGTTTATTATAGATTAGGGTTTTTTTTATTTTGGGGTGGTATTAGAATAGGAATAATTTGTATTGTTTTGTATAATTTCATTTGTTATTTTTTGTAATGGTAGGTTTTTTATTTTTTGTATTGTTAGGTTTTAGTGTAAGGCAGATTTGGGTTTATTTGACAGGAAAGCTTGTATTTATTTTAACTAGGTAGTTAGTAAATAGTTAATAACTATTTACTAACTATTCTACCTAGTTAAAATAAATACAAACTTACCTGTGAAATCAAAATAAAACCTAAGCTTGCTACAATATAAATATTAGTTATATTGTAGCTAGCTTAGGTTTTATTTCACAGGTAAGTATTTAGTTTTAAATAGGTATTATTTAATTAATAATTGTTTAATTGTTTAATTTAGCTATTTTTTAATTATGTTACAGTTAGGGGTGTTAGGCTTAGGGTTAAGTTAGGGTTAGGCTTAGGGTTACATTAGGGTTAGGTTTAGGGGTTAATATAGTTCAATTTAGGTTGGTGCGATATGGAGGGCCTGCAGTATAGGAGTTAATAGGTTTATTTAGTGGTAGTGATGTGGGAGGCCAGAGGTTTAGGGGTTAAACATTTTATTTACTTGCGGCGATGTCAGGGAGAGGTGGAATAGGGGTTAATAGATTTAGTATAGTGTGGGCGATGTTGGGGTGCAGGGGAATAGGGGTTAATAACTTTAGTATAGTGGCGGCGATATCGGGAGTGGCAGATTAGGGGTTAATAGATTTATTTAGCTGGCAGCGATATCGGGGGTGGCAGATTAGGGGTTAATAACTTTATGTAGGTGTCTGCGATGTCGGGGGCAGCAGATTAGGGGTGTTTAGACTTGGGGTTTATGTTAGGGTGTTAGGTTTAAACATTAGTTTTTTTTCCCCATAGACATCAATGGGGCTGCGTTACAGAGTTTTTTATTCCACGATCGCAGGTGTTAGACTTTTTTCTGACCCGCTCTCCCCATTGATGTCTATAGGGAAAGCGTGCACGAGCACGTCAAAACAGCGCTTGTATTTTGTGCGATATGGAGCTTAAAAATCCCATATTGCACGCACAAGCCGGCTGTTTGAAAACTTGTAATGGCTGCTCTATAGGGGATTAAATAACTCAACTTTTGTTGGGTTCGTTAATTTCCCTATAGCGCGCATAACTCGTAATCTAGATGTTTGGTAGGAAATACGTGGGCACTAATCCAAATAGAGCATGAAACAATATTAATTTGAAATAACTTTCCATATATTTGCTTTTATAAATATGTTATATCTTGTATTACAGAACAGAATTGAAATGGTTAACGGCATGCTAACAATCCACAATGTGAACCAATCAGATGCTGGAATGTACCAGTGCTTAGCAGAAAATATTTATGGCATTATTTATGGAAGTGCAGAGCTTAAGGTTTTAGGTAAGTATTTGCAGTACTACATAATCTGCTGTATTGTTTTTGGAGTCTGTTAAAATTAAAAGGACAGTAAAGTCAAAATTAAACTTTCACGGATTAGCTAGTACATGCAATTTTAGACAGTGTTCCAATTTACTTTTATCATTAAATTTGCTTTGTTCTCTTGGTATTCTATGTTGAAGGCTAAAACTCATAGGCTGATTTCTAAGCCCTTGAAGACCTCCTCTTATCTCAGTGTATTTTATTAGCTTTTAACATCCAAGACAGTGCTTATTCATGTGTGCCATTTAGATAATATTGTTCTCATGCCTGTGGAGTTATGCATAATTTAAGGCAGAGAGTGGTGAGGGAAAAATAGGGTCTGTAGATGAGAATTATAGGGCTTGACTATTATGGCTTTTATTAGCTTAAATTCTAGAGCTAAGGCAGTAATATACACATGTATGTATAAATGATGCAACAGAGTTTGCAAAACAGAAATAAAGATTGCCTGTCTGTAAGAAAACTTATGACCAAAACCCATTACCAAAAGAATCAAATCAGTATGTTAAAATTGTCTCAGACAGCAACATTTAAACTTAAAAACTTTATTGGAGACAAGAATAGTCTAGCTGGACTTGTACACACGCACACACACACTGATTAAAAATAGCTTAAACTCACACACATAATGTAATAATAAGTTGGTAATGTACATAAATCGAAAAAAGATGTAAACATTGCAAGCACTATTTAGGCAAAATTAAATAACCCTCTCATGAGGTATGGCCTTGGATTGCAATATCCATTATATATTATGGATAGTTAACACTATGATAATATTGCCTCAAATATTATACGCAAGTTTTGCTGCACTAAATGTCCATGAAAATCACAATAGAAGACGTACTCTGGATAGATATAATCACTAATTATCTATGCGGAAGATATTGTTGCAGTTAAAGACACAGATTTTTATCAGTATACAATGTATCTCACGGTCTGGTCAAAAAAACAAACTCACAGATTATTAGCTGCTTACGCAAATTGCACCATCTGATTTATCTAGGTCAGTGTTTTTCAACCAGTGTGCCGTGGCACACTAGTGTGCCGTGAGAGATCCTCAGGTGTGACATATTTTTTAAACTTTGCTTGTTTTTTACTCCCAGGGCAGGGGTAGTTTGTAGGAGGCATGGCATAACAGCATAATACATACAGTATGTGTGTGTTTGTGTGTATGTTTATATATATATGCTGTATTAGGCTACAATGTGTGATTTTTTTTAAATTTTGGGATGGTGGTGTGCCACAGGATTTTTTAATGTAAAAAAGTGTGCCACAGCAAAAAAAAGGTTAAAAATCACTGATCTAGGTCACATATGTGGTAATACCAGTGGCTCTGTCAGTTGTCAAAATGACTTGCGAGATAACAACTGATTTAAATATAAGTATATTTTTATGATTTAAGTATAAGTATAAGAGTTATGCATAAGTTATGCATAAATCAGCTCTAATTGGCTGAGATGCAAGTTGTAAAATGCACTGTGATAAGGGGGCAGTTTGCAAAAGCTAAGCAAGATAATCACATAGGTAAAAATGAATTAATATAACAGGGAACTGGTAATAAAGGGATTATCTATCTTTTTAAACAATGACAATTTTTTAAGTAGACCGTCCCTTTAAATAAACTGTAACAAGTGGTCTCAATTCACCATTTGCTGCAACACAGTTACAAACCAATTAATTCCAAATTTATTTTCATTACCTTTAAAAAAACCACTCTATCTAAAGTTATATGTATCTATATGGCAGTGTTACTGGGAAAAAAGTTGTTGATTTTTAATGATAATGGCATAATTCACTATTTTCTTTATTCTGCAATTCATAAGTGTTATT
The DNA here is from genome assembly GCF_027579735.1 of Bombina bombina. Taxonomy (NCBI): domain Eukaryota; kingdom Metazoa; phylum Chordata; class Amphibia; order Anura; family Bombinatoridae; genus Bombina; species Bombina bombina. The sequence goes on along the minus strand of NC_069501.1, from coordinate 1,172,061,906 downwards.
TGTGAGGAATATTAGCATACGATGTTGAATGATACATTTTACAGTATAATTGACTTGAATGTCATATTGAACATTTATGAAGCATTACACATTTGAAGTAAGGTATTGATTTTAATCAAATATTGTTATATATATCATATAAAGATATTTAAATGGACATGAAACTGCTGGTTACTACTCACCATTCTAATGATTTTCCTCCTGTGCCTGCCGTTCGGATGTTCTAATGTTCTCTTAACCCTTTACCACAGCCGGTTATTGAATCTTCACATTGGGAGCCACCATCTTGGATCTTTAGTATTCTTGCACCCTGAGACAGAAATGGTGCACATTCACCGATCAGTGACATTATTGTCTTTTTGACTAGCCATATCTCGATATATGTATATTTTTGCAGCAATTGTATTACTATATATTATTCCTGATTTGTGCAACTTTTAAGCTGTGTAAAAAAAAAAAAAGAAAAAAATGTAAAGCGTTTGTTCTTTTGTGCAAGATAAACCAAAGTGCAAGGTAGAGCTGTGCAAAAGCTGACATCACTGATCTTTGAATGAGCACCGCTTCTTTCACAGGGTGTAAAAATACATAAAATCCAAGATGACTGCCTCCAATATGAAGAGGCGGAGCTTCACCAAACGGTGCCTGTAATGGGTTAAAATATGAGTAACATCTACAGTTGCAGGCACAAGTGGATAAACAATAGCACTGTGAATAGTAGTAACTACTCTGTTCAAATTCTGCCCATTAGTTTAATGTCCATTTATGTGTATAAATATATCACGGGAGACATTAAAAAAAAATGCATTTCAGATCAGACATTTGTCGATCCCTTGTTAATATATAATATCTTAATACATTTCTACAGAGAAGTGTTTCCCAAAGTATGGGCTGGGAGAAAGCCAGCAGTGTGCCGGCAAATTTTGATAGTAAAAAATATTTTTTCTAGAGAAAACAGACCCAGTTTGGCTAACCTCTCTTTGTGGTTTAAATCCTACTTTCTCCCTATTAGTTTTGTGACCCTTTTCTGGACTTTTTTAATTCTACAATGTTCCTTTTTAACCCCTTAATGACTGCGGTGTACCCTGTATGTCGCTGTTTATTAGGGCATTGTTTGTTTATAATAGTGCTATTACACCCTCCCTCTCTCCTGCTGGCTTCCTAAAATAGCGCAGTCTCGCCACTGACAGCGAGATCGTGCTATGAAAAAAGCAACCTCCATAAATTATATTGGGGTGATAAAAAAATATATATAATGAAGCACCAAAATAATATATAACAGCACAAAAATTATATCTATTGGGGCATAAAAATAAGATCTAAAAGAAGCGCTAAAATTGAAGCACAAAAACAATGAAACTGTAGATCTATTTTCTTACTTGACAGTTTGCTGAAGAGGGGCATTAACAAAGCTACTAAGAAGGCTGTATAAAGATTCATTAAGGGGGTTAAAAAGGGTCCCCAGAACTCATGCTGAGGTTCTTACCAGAGATTTATACAGTGACAAAATTATGCTTTCTTCCCTAGCATCGGCTAGTATCTTATTAGCCATGGAAGCCGCTGCCTTACACGGCACACTCATTTTTAAGCTTGTTATCTATAAGTATGCCTAAATCCTTTTCCTCCTGCTAACTCTAGTCCCATTTAAATAATAGGTAGCCTGCATATTTTTTCGTCCAAAATGTAGAACCTTACAGTTACCAATATTAAAACTAATTTGCAATTTACCAGCCGACTTCTCCAATTTTTGTAAATCTCCTTGAAAACCAATTACTACCTGCACTGACCTAATCACCTTACACAGATGTTATTTAATCCTTCCTTGTTATTTCTGTATATTTATGTGTATGTATATGTATGTGTGTGTGTGGTTTATGTTTGTATACCTCTAGGTGTAAATATGTATATATATATATATATATATATATATATATATATATATATATACTGTATATACTATATATATCCTGTCTCTTTCTCTCTCTGTATATATATATATATATATATATATATACACATATATTTATTACTGTATATTTATATTTGTAAGTGTGTTTATGCATATGTGTTTATGTATGAGAAACTCCAAGGCTTGCAGCTCCTGAGCAGGGCTCTGTTGGTGATTGGTTGCTGCATGAACCTGATCAGCTCACTGTTCTTGTACTGCTCAGAAAATCCCAGGCTTTCAGCTACTGAGCAGGAGTTTACCTGTGGGTTTATCTCATCTCCTTATTTATAGTAAACTATGGTCAGCAATCACAAAATCATATCCTGTAATGATTTAATAATGCATACATAGGCTTTGGATGCGTTGTACAATCCATTCAGCAATACGTACTATTGCTTACAATGCATTCTTAATACATACAAAGAATATAATATGTATACCAATAAACAGTATACACATGATATCACATATAACAATTCTGTAATCCTTTTATAGCCTTGTGTCTCTATATGGTCTCAAAACACTTCTGTAATTTATAATAGTCTAATCACGTGCAGCTGAAAATACAATACACTGCATACAATTCACAGCTACTAGATTTTGTTCTTTTTGTTTGCCTCCCTCTCTATCTTGACTTTGTGTCTCTCTATTGATCTGTCCCTTCTTCCTATGTCTGCATTTATCTCTTTGTCTTAGTGCTGTTGTCTCAGTTCTTTTGAATCTATTGAATATTGACGCTCCCAAGTGTTTGAACACTCTCATATTAGAATAGTACATTTAAAGGGACATGAAACCCAACATTTTTCTTTTTATTATTTTCATGATTTAATTATTTAATGCTTTAAATAGAGCATGTGATATTAAACAACTTTCCAATTTACTACTTTTATCCAATTTGCTTAAAGGGTCACTGAACCCAAATGTTTCCTTTTGTGATTCAGATAGAGTATGATATTTTAAGCATCTTTTTAATTTACTCCTATTATCAAATTTTCTTCATTCTATTGGTATCTTTATTTGAAATGCAAGAATGTAAGATTAGATGCCGGACCATTTTTTGTAAACAACCTGGGTTGTCCTTGCTTATTGGTGGATAAATTCATCCACCAATAAAAAAAGTGCTATCCAGAGTTCTGAACCTAAAAAAAAAGTTAAGATGCCTTCTTTTTCAAATAAAGATAGCAAGAGAACGAAGAAAAATTGATAATAGGAGTAAATTCAAAAGTTGCTTAAAATTGCATGTTCTATCTGAATCAGAAAAGAAAAAATTTGGGTTTAGTGTCCCTTTAATTTTCTTGTTATTCTAGTTTGAAGGATCAGCTATGCACTACTCAGAGCTATCTGAAGATATCTGGTGAACCAATGAAAAGAGGCATTTTTGTGCAGCCACCAATCAGCAGCTAGCTCCCAGTAATACATTGCTGCTTTTCAACTAAGGATACCAAGAGAGTGAAACAGTTTAGATAATAGAAGCAAAATGTAAAGTTGTTTAAAATCACATGTTCTGACTGAATCATGAAAGAAAAAATTGGGTTTCATGTCCCTTTTAAAGACTTAATAGAATAAAATACACACACACACACACACACACACACACACATACACACATACATACATTATAATCCCTAAACACAGTAATTCATCATAAATAATAAAAATGCATAAAGACTCGTTACTGTATTTCATTAATACACTGTTGCTTGAATGTAACTGTTTCAACCCTGTTAAACACATAGTTAAAGGGGAAATGCACTGTAAAATCTCTTTCATTTCAGTTATATTTTCTGCAAAGTATCAAAGTATTAAAAGTATAGATTATGAGTGGATCGCTAATTATCGCTCACGCCTGCATGCTAACTCCGCTTGACTTTGGATTCCGCATATTACAAGTTAAAACTAAAAAGCAATTGCTTGCGTGCTAACCCAACGTACACAAAAAGCCATACTTACAATATCACAATCGTGTTAACGTATTCACCCCATAGACTTTAATGGAGCGCTAAAAATGGAGAAACTCTATCGCATTTTCTCGTGTGCTAACCTCACATGAAATATGAATATTTCACATTCCAAAGTTCTTCACATAGAGGAATATGTTCTATTTATTCGTAAATACACATTTCTACATATATCTGATTTTTTTTTTATAGAATATATATCTATACCTATATTTAGAGGATTATATATAGGTATAGATATATACAGATATTAGGAATATATATTCATAAATCCATAGAAGATATTCCCCTATGTGAAGAAAATTGAAATCTGAAATATTTACAGTAAATACATAAACACTTTATTAAAAAGGTATATATATATATATATATATATATATATATATGTGTGTGTGTATACATGTATTTGTATATATATATATATGTATTTATGTGTTTATATGTGTTTTACTGTATATTTACTATATAATGTAACATTCCAATGTTCTTCACTAACAAGATAATGTCCTTTTTATTCTTAAATGCATATTTCTATACATGTGCGTATATACCTATACCTGCATATCTATTCCTATATATATATATATATATATATATATATATATATATATATATATATATATATATATATATATATATTACATAAAAAGTTTCAGATATATATAGATATATATATATATGTTGGAGTTGAGGGTTCCAAACTGTAGGGCTCGTAGAATGGAGGGGACATAAGCAAAACAACACTTTATGGTGCAGTATGAATATACTAATTAACAGTATAGTGCAGAGAGTATAAAATATATTGCTCACCTATTTTAACCTCAAACATGTGAGGTATGTGAGGAGAGTTGGAGGGAGTTTATCCCTATCTGTGTTAAAGATGTTTGTCTTGGTGACCGGTTGAAGTATGGTACTTGATACTTGTTACTTTCTGGTGTCTTTGGAGAGTGCTTCTCCTCTGTGGAGTATGGTATCTTTTAGTTTCCAGTGATGATTTTCATCTGTATGGTGTGGGTTGGATACTCTCTTTTTCAAGAGTATGCTGTTATCTTTATGGAAAAACCAAAAAATATGCTTCCCCTCTCTGGAGTATGGTAATTTCCTTAAGAAAAAAGGCTCAGAAGGAAATATGTAATAAAAAACAGATATCCTTTATTGGAGCACAATAACCAGTGTTAGTGCTGATTAAATTAAAAAGTCGTGTTAGTGCTGACGAAATTAAAAAGTCTCAAGATGGTATTTGTTTGCTTTTCATGCAAAGACTTGAAATAAATTCTTACCACAATGAAGGGGATTTAGATGAGTGCCTTTAAGTACAAACGATAGAAAGTCACAATATGTGCCACTGTAGAGTTTCGTTTGCACAATGTTCCAAAATACAGTTGGTGGAATATACCTGGTATATTTCTGTAAAAGATTAGATGGTTATAGCTCTTCTCAGGTTTTCCACTTGATAGGATGGCGCTGGATTCACATTTGATGTGATGCGCTCTTGATTGTTGCGGTCTCTCCGGACCGGAAGTGACATCACAGGTGGGCGTGCCCTTACGCGTTTCATGAAACTTTTTCACTTTGTCAGAGGGTATGCCCACAAACCATATTGTTACGCTTTTATAGTGTTTGGGATAAATGATTGATTGTTTGATGCAGTGTTACTGGTATTTAATTGTCAGATATTTACTTATGGTACAAGTACTTATTTCTGAAAAGACTGCTTTCTCTTTTATGCAGCTGTCAGTGACCGGGTTTTATACAGAAATAAGTAAAACTTTTTGCATTAGACTCACTTTAAAAGCAAATTGTTCTGAGAAGGCAGGTTGATAAAAACCCTTGAGATACTGCAAAAGACCTGCAGCAGGAGCTGGTGACAACAGGCACCAAGGTTTCAGTTTGCACAGTAAGGCGCTTACTAAATGCACAAGCTTTCCATGCCAGAACTCCAAGACATAAACCACTTCTAACCCAAAATTGGCTCCAATATGCACAGAATAATGTAAATAAGCCACAGATGTTTTGGGGTTCTGCTCTGTTGAGAGATGGAACATAACTTGGATTTTTCGGCCTTATGGATCAGTGGTATGTCTGGAGGAAGAAGAATGAAGCATCTGCCTACAGTTAAGAATGGTGGCGACTCGGTGATGCTCCTAGGAGAAAATGTCATGCTGTCTGTGAGGAAGCTGAAGCTTGGGCGTCATTGGACCTTCCAACAGGACATTGATCCTAAGCATACATCAAATTCCACCAAGGCTTGGTTGCAGAAGAAGTTCTGGAAGATTCTATAGTGGCCATCACAGTCACCAGACTTGAACCCCATAGAAAAAGGGTGCGCTACTAAGTACTTAAGATGCTTGCCATAAAGGGGTTGAATAATTTTGAGACCGCAGAATTCATCAAAAGTTGCATTTTCAGTTGAATTTGTGTAGAGCTATTTCAATTGCTTTTGTTTGATTTGTTTATAACCTAGCCCCCTCCCCTTCCCAGATCCCTTTCCCAAAACGTATCCACTTGAATTTACAAGTGGATTAAAAACTTGTAAATTCAAACTAGTGAAATGCTTGTGCTGGTAAGCTATTCAAAACTGCTTTTTGTACTAAATAAACATTCTAACACATTTATTAATCTTTCCTTTTGTATACTTGTCAAGACACCATTAAATATTATCAAAAAACTATTTAATTTAATAGATATATAATATAATGTAGCCGAATAGTACTACCAGAACATTGGTAAAACATACTCATGGTTTTAAAATAATACAATATATGAATATAAAACTTTTAAAATAAATATGTGAGTGATATGTACATAAATTATTTGTTAATTATTTTAAGATTATTAAAATAATAAAAATAATATATTTATATAATAAGATGGTACTGCAAGTGTAAATATTGTTATTTTTAGAAATATAAACACAGTTATTATTTCTTGTAACGTACAAAAAACAAGGAAAGGGAAACATCAATCTTATTTAAAATTGATACAGTTACATTCAGTTAGATCACGAGTCTTGGGTTAGCCTTAAATAGCAGCGTTGATAGGTCCCAACGCTGCTTTTTAACGCTCGCTGCGTATTACGAGTCTGGCAGGTACAGGTGTACCGCTCACTTTTCTTCCGCGACTCGAGCTTACCGCAAATCCCCTTACGTAAATTGCGTATCCTATCTTTTTAATGGGATTTGCCTAACGCTGGTATTATGAGTCTTGGAAGAAGTGAGCGGTAGACCCTCTCCTGTCAAGACTCCTACCGCATTTAAAAGTCAGTAACTAACGCCCTAACATAAAACTCTTAACTAAAGTGCTAAAAAGTACACTAACACCAATAAACTACCTATTAACCCCTAAACCGAGCCCCCCCCCACATCGGAAACACTTAATTAAAGTTTATAACCCCTAATTTGCCGACCGGACATCGCCACCACTTTAATAAATATATTAACCCCTAAATCGCCGCACTCCCGCCACGCAAACACTAGTTAAATTTTATTAACCCCTAATCTGCCATCCCTAACATCGTCGACACAAACCTACATTTATTAACCCCTAATCTGCCGACCCCAATGTCGCCGCTACTATATTAAATGTATTAACCCCTAAACCTAAGTCTAAACCTAAGTCTAACACCCCCCTAACTTAAATATAATTTAAATTAAACTAAATTAAATTACTAAAATTAAATAATTATGCGATTGGATCAGCCAATAGGATTTTTTCTACCTTAATTCCAATTGACTGATAGAATCCTATCAGCCAATCGGAATTCAAGGGACGCCATCTTGGATGACGTCATTTAAAGTAACCTTCATTCGTCGGGAGTCATCGGAAGAAGAGGACACTCTGCGTCAGCTGGCTTCACGATGGACCCGCTCCGCTCCAGATGGATGAAGATAGAAGTTGCCGCCTGGATGAAGACTTCTGCTCATCTGGAAGTCCTCTTCTGCCCGGATCGGATGAAGACTTCTGCCCCTCTGGAGGACCACTTGTGCCCGGCTGGGTGAAGACGGCTCAAGGTAGGGTAATCTTCAAGGGGGTAGTGTTAGGTTTTATTAAGGGGGGATTGGGTGGGTTTTAAGTAGGGTTGGGTGTGTGGGTGGTGGGTTTTAATGTTGGGGGTATTGTATTTTTTTTACAGGTAAAAGAGCTGATTACTTTGGAGCAATGCCACACAAAAAGCCCTTTTATGGGCTATTTGTAATTTAGTATAGGGTATTATTTTGGGAGTCTTTTTTATTTTATTAGGGGGATTAGATTAGGTGTAATTAGTTTAAAATTCTTGTAAATATTTTTTTTATTTTCTGTAATTTAGTGTTTCTTTTTTTTGTACTTTAGTTTATTTAATTTAATTGTAGTTAATTTAGGTAATTAATTTAATGATAGTGTAGTATTAGGTGTAATTGTAATTTAGGTTAGGATTTATTTTACAGGTATATTTGTATTTATTTTAACTAGGAAGTTATTAAATAGTTAATAAGTATTTAATAACTATTGTACCTAGTTAAAATAAATACAAAGTTGCCTGTAAAATAAATGTAAACCCTAAGATAGATATAAATGTAACTATTAGTTATAGTGTAGCTATCTTATGGTTTATTTTACAGGTAAGTATTTAGTTTTAAATAGGAATAATTTATTTAATTGTAGTTATTTTCTTTAAATTTATTTAAATTATATTTAAGTTAAGGGGTGTTAGGGTTAGGGTAAGACTTAGGTTTAGGGGTTAATAAATGTAATATATTAGCGGCGACGATGGGGGCGGCAGATTAGGGGTTAATAATTGTAGGTAGATTGTGGCGACGTTGGGGGGGCATATTAGGGGTTAATAAATAAAATGTAGGGTTCGGCGATGTTGGGGGCAGCAGATTAGGGGTTCATAAGTATAATGTAGGTGGCGGTGGTGTCCAGAGCGGCAGATTAGGGGTTAATAATATAATGTAGGTGGTGACGATGTTGGGGCGGCAGATTAGGGGTTAATAAGTGTAAGATTAGGGATGTTTAGACTTGGGGTTCATGTTAGGGTGTTAGGTGTAGACATAACTTTTATTTCCCTATAGGAATCAATGGGGCTGCGTTAGGCACTGAACGCTGCTTTTTTGCAGGTGTTAGTTTTTTTTTTTAGCCTGATCTGCCCCATTAATTCCTATGGGGAAATCGTGCACGAGCACGTTTAGCCAGCTTACCGCTACCGTAAGCAGCGCTGGTATTGAGGTGACACGTGGAGCTAAATTTTGCTCTAAGCTCACCTTTTTGCAGATAACGCCAGGTTAAAAAAAAAACGTAATACCAGCGTTGTCTTAAGGGAGCGTTGAAAAAAAAAAAGCTCATTAGCAACGCACCCCTGTTACCGCAAAACTTGTAATCTCGGTGATAGTTTCTATATCTACCCCACTTCTACTCTAACACAGGTAGTATAAATTGTGCAAAATAGACTTGTAGCTAATAGAGCAATTGTTGCTATGTAATATAAGCAAAATAGCGTTTCAATTTTCTTGAAACTAAAGATCCTTACAACTCTATATTATATAGCGAACAGTCTCTATTTATGACCACACAGACATAGCAAGCACAAGGGATTTTACCTACAAGTGCCATGTAATATATAAGCACAAATTGACTTGGTTTTACCAATGTTGTGTTAACCAGACCTCAAATGGCCTAAAATATAATAAAACTTACAAGGCAAGAAGATAGCATGACCTGAATATGTATAGATTAAGGGAAATAGAAAAATGTACTTCCCAGCCAGAATGCAGCAGGTGTGCCAGTGCAGACTGAGGTTATCTGCCAGAACTGCATGATTAAGGGCTTATTCTTAAGAATAAGGTGCTGTGGACATTCTATATCATATAGATTAAAGGAGAGAAAGAATATAGGTAATATGATAGAAACTTTGAAGTCAGATACAGGGATTTTATAAAACTGAACATGAAAATAGTTTTCACAGTAGGGACACCAGAACAAAGGGCAATAAACTCAAGTTGTTGGAAAGCAGGTTTGGGAGTAATTTTAGGAAACAGTTCCATTGAATGGACTTCTTTGTGGTTATGACAAATACTGTAAGGGAATATAACAAAACCTGGGATAAACATGAGACTATCCTAAGAATGAAATACGCTTACAGTTTAGAAGAGAATTTAAGCAGACACAATAGACCTTCTGCTTCTTATCTGCCATCAAAATATACATTTCTATGCTTTCCTGCACCAACCTGATTTGTATGCGTATTTCATACTTAACTTCTTTGTTATTTAATGATATGAGTTATATTAATTGTGTTTCCAGGCAGATCAAGCACACACTATTAATGCTCTGCTAACACTCTACTGCAATAATGGCTTTGTGTTTACATTATAAAATTGTCTTGGGAGAAAGGTGACAGAATACAGAAAAAAAACACATAATCAGCACTTTACATAAAACATTTCAGATTAGTATGCAGCATCCTACTATGACATCTGTTTACACTTCAATGGCTATTACCTTTTCTGTTTAGTATGGTCACGGATCTATTGTATTTATTGATGTAATATGTTAATGTGACACAGCTAGAATTATCAGCAAGTGCCCCTTTTGTAATTCTAGAACTGGCTGTGCATTGAAACATTAGGCTTAAATATTGTGCTTTGCTTCAAGTTTGTCCGTTACCTATTATTGTGGCTTTTTACAGAAAAGCTGAGCAATATGGTTGCAGAGTTGTCAGAGAAAATATTTATATTCACAAGAGAAAACAATGTTCCTTATTGTTAGCATTATATAAATCTGCCATATAGGTCAAATTGATCAAACTAGAAAAAGTGCATTCAGCTTGTAAACAGTGTCAAAATGAGCAACCAGATATGTTCTATTATTTATGAAAAAAGTAATTCCCATAGAAAACAGAATGATGATCAATCATCATTCACAACTATTCAGTGTTTGCATGGTTTTATGTTTTTGTTTTATCCCCATGTTCCAATAACATTTAATGTCTTCTAGATTTGTCAACTCCTGAACAAATATATGCTATATAAAAATAACTTTCTGATCAGCAATTTTTTTAACTACCTCTAATATTGCGCACTTTGGCCGATATTTAACAAGTACTGGGCGAACCTGTCCGCCCGGTATTGGGGCAAGCGGGCAGCAATATGCTGCCCGCATTTATCATTACACCAGCAGCTGCTAGTGCAATGTAGCCCTCTGCTAGCACACAACCAATCATGTGCCAGCAGAGGCTATCAATCACCCTGGTCAGACTTGTCTGGGGTGAATTTGGTCCACCAGCTAAGTGCTGGCGTGCAGGTTAGGAAGCAGCAGTCTAATGACCGCTGCTTCTAAACAATCGGCTTCAGGCTCGCTTACGCCAAAAGCACCAAAGCTACATAAAGCTGCATCTCACAGCTTTATGCATTTCCCCCTATGTAGGAAGAGAAATGAGATATACCTGTCCCTATTTACAAATTAGAGAGTTATAGTGAAACAGAGCGCAACAGTAGTTTTACTACTCCTGCTTATTGGTGTTAGCTGATTTAAACCTTGGAGTTCATACTATTTCTAACTTTTATGTCTGCTTAAGTGAAAACAAAAGACTGAAGAGACTTCAAGAAACCATAAAATCCGAGGGTGCAGCAAAAAAAATGATCAGACTTGACGTAAAGTGGTATAATATTTTAGTGTCACTTGAAGCACCTAAAATAATAGTAATTGTGAATTGTGTATAGAATATCATACTCCCAGCTGTACATAATAAGACTATTATAAATTACAGGATATGTTTGAGATCATGGCCCCCATTTATCAAACTGTGAACCATCTGTTCGTGAGCTATCTTGTGTCAAAATACACGCATGAATGAAAACTCAAAGTTATCAAAATGTCATCCCCATAAAAAACAACCTTTTACTAAGTTTTTCATATTGACACGCAAACATCATTTGGGAGCATTTGATTTAAGCTATTTTTCATACAAATCTCTTTTTGTGCATCTTATAAACCTTTTGTCAATTTGTTTCTACAACTGTAATTGTGTCATGAATTGCACCACAAATAGTTTGTTTTACATTTGTCCCCTTTGATGTTGTAAATGCATTTGAAGGCCAGACTCATGACTAGCCAGGCAAATAAAAGTGAGTGACTATAAAGTTCCCAGATCATTATACATGTGATGTTTGGTGATGTTTGATGATTCTTCTGACCACTTAGCAAAGCAGCTAATCATTAACCCCTTCCTGCTGGTATTAATTTGTTACATCGGAACAAAGTTCTGATGTAAACAAATTAGTAAAAAATGTAACTCACGAGATCGTACATGCAATCACGTGATTTCAATGATGGGATTGGGTATGGGGGGAGTGCCTATGACACTAGTCATGCTGTCCAGTTCGCAATCCCAGTTAGGAAGCCATAACTGCTTCAGTACAGCAGAATGGCTAGGACGTTCCATGCCATTCTAATGGCTCTAAAGTCCAGCGCAGTTAGGACGGCATGGAACGTCCTAACGGTGTTAAGGGGTTAAAGGGATATGATACTCAAATGGTAAATTACTTGAAAGTGATGAGGTATTACTGTAAAAATCCAGCTAGAAAATATTACATGAACATCTCTTTGTAAAAAAAAAGTAAGAAACTGTTATTTACCTCAAAATTTCCTCAGTAGCCACTTGCCTTTGTAAAGGGACTTTATGCATCCAATCAGGAAGCATGATCCGTGACAAGCAAAGTGTGAACTCAATGCTTATGAAGCTTATTGGCTGTTTTTGCAGATGACAGTAAAAAGAGTAGCTCTGGTTTACAGAGCATTTACTCTAGGGAGCTGAAAAAAATGTTGTGGTAAATATCTTCCTTTTATACATAGAGATGTTCATGTGATATTTACTTGTCAGCTCCAATTGATTTATAATATGGTAACAAATCCCTTAAATATATCTCCTTTTGCGTCTGATATTCTACTGTTATAATGAAGAAGACAAGAACAGGGACAAAGGGAGTAGGTACTAATTTCATGATAAAGAAGGTACTAACCTGAAGCAAGCATAAATATATTTGAAACTGAAGTTTCAGTCAAGATCAGATTGAAATGTTTAAGATATATTTGCATACAAATACAAGAAAAAACCCAAGAGGAAAAAGATGATCCAAAATATTGTATGTCAGAGTTCAGCGTATATTATACACTAGAGAAAGCAGTTGCTTACTCTCTTGTGTTAAACACTTATGGCTAGATTACGAGTCTTGCGTTAGGCTTAAAAAGCAGCGTTGACCGGTCCCAACGCTGCTTTTTAACGTCCACTGGTATTACAAGTCTTGCAGGGTACAGGGTGTACCACTCACTTTTTTGGCCAGACTCGGAAATACAGCAAATCCACTTACGTCAATTGCGTATCCTCTTTTTTCAATGGAACTTGCATAGCGCTGGAATTATGAGTCTGCCAAAAAGTGAGCGGTAGACCCTCTCCTGTCAAGCCTGGTACCGCATTTTAAAATCAGTAGTTAAGAGTTTTACACTACAACGCCGTAGCATAAAACTCTTAACTAAAGTGCTAAAAACTACACTAACACCCATAAACTACATATTAACCCCTAAACCGAGGCCCCCCCCACATCGCAAACACTTACAAAAAATGAACCCCTAATCTGCCGAACCGGACATCGATGCCACTATAATAAATATATTAACCCCTAAACCGCTGCACTCCCGCCTTGCCAACACTAGTTAAATTTTATTATGCTCTAATCTGTCGTCCCTAACATCGTCGACACCTACCTACATTTATTAACCCTTAATCTGCCACCCCCAACATCGCCGCCACTGTATTAAAGTTATTAACCCCTAAATCTAAGTCTAGCCCTAACCCCCCTAACTTAAATATAATTTAAATAAATATAAATAAAATAACTATCATTAACTAAATTATTCCTATTTAAAACTAAATACTTACCTATCAAATAAACCCTAAGCTAGCTACAATATAACTAATAGTTGCATTGTATCTATCTTAGGGTTTATTTTTATTTTACAGGCAAGTTTGTATTTATTTTAACTAGGTAGAATAGTTACTAAATAGTTATTAACTATTTAATAACTACCAAGCTAAAATAAAGACAAATTTACCTGTAAAATAAAACCTAACCTAAGTTACAATTACACCTAACACTACCACTGTAATTAAATTAATTCCCTAAATTAAATAAAATTATCTAAAGTACAAAAAAAACAACACAAAATTACAGAAAATAATAAAAAAAATTACAAGATTTTTAAACTAATTACACCTAATCTAATCCTCTTAACAGAATAAAAAAGCCCCCCCAAAATAAAAAGCCCTACCCTACACTAAATTACAAATAGCCCTTAAAAGGGCCTTTTGCGGGGCATTGCCCCAAAGTAATCAGCTCTTTTACCTGTAAACAAAAATACAAATCCCCCCCAACATTAAAACCCACCACCCACACAACAACCCTACTCTAAAAACCCACCCAAACCCCCCTTAAAAAAACCTAACACTAACCCCCTGAAGATCATCCTACCGGGAGACGTCTTCATCCAACTGGGCAGAAGTGGTCCTCCAGATGGGCAGAAGTCTTAATCCATGCCAGGCAGAAGTAGTCCTCCAGACAGGCAGAAGTCTTCATCCAGACGGCATCTTCTATCTTCATCCATCCAGCGCGGAGCAGGTCCATCTTCAAGACATCCGACGCGGAGCATCCTCTTCGTTCCACGGCTACAACTGAATGAAGGTTCCTTTAAATGACGTCATCCAAGATGCCGTCCCTTCAATTCCGATTGGCTGATAAAATTCTATCAGCCAATCAGAATTAAGGTAGAAAAACTCCTATTGCTGATTGGAACAGCCCAATAGAATGCCAGCTCAATCCTTTTGGCTGATTGCATCAGCCAATAGGATTGAACTTCAATCCTATTGGCTGATCCAATCAGCCAATAGGATTTTGTCTACCTTAATTCCGATTGGCTGATAGAATTCTATCAGCCAATTGGAATTGAAGGGATGCCATCTTGGATGACGTCACTTAAAGGTACCTTCATTCTGTGTTAGCCATCGATTGAAGAGGATGCTCTGCGTTGAATGTCTTGAAGATGGACTCGCTCTGCGCCGGATTGATAAAGATAGAAGATGCCGTCTGGATGAAGACTTCTGCCCATCTGGAGAACCACTTCTGCCCAGCTTGGATGAAAACTTCTGCCCCTCTGGAGGACCACTTCTGCTCAGTTGGATGAAGACGTCTCCCGGTAGGGTGATCTTCAGGGGGTTAGTGTTAGGTTTTTTTAAGGGGGGATTGGGTGGGTTTTTAGAGTAGGGTTGGTTGTGTGGGTGGTGGGTTTTAATGTTGGGGGGATTTGTATTTTTTTTTAAAGGTAAAAGAGCTGATTACTTTGGGGCAATGCCCTGCTAAAGGCCCTTTTAAGGGCTATTTGTAATTTAGTGTAGGGTAGGGCTTTTTTTTATTTTATTTTTTGGGGGGGGGCTTTTTTATTTTGTTAGGCTGATTAGATTAGGTGTAATTAGTTTAAAAATCTTGTAATTTTTTTTATTATTTTCTGTAATTTAGTGTTTGTTTTTTCTGTACTTTAGATAATTTTATTTAATTTAGGGAATTAATTTAATTAAAGTGGTAGTGTTAGGTGTAATTGTAACTTAGGTTAGGTTTTATTTTACAGGTAAATTTGTCTTTATTTTAGTTAGGTAGTTATTGAATAGTTAATAACTATTTAATAACTATTCTACATAGTTAAAATAAATACAAACTTGCCTGTAAAATAAAAATAAACCCTAAGATAGATATAATGTAACTATTAGTTATATTGTAGCTATCTTAGGGTTTATTTGATAGGTAAGTATTTAGTTTTAAATAGGAATAATTTAGTTAATGATCGTTATTTTATTTATATTTATTTCAATTATATTTAAGTTGGGGGGGTTAGGGTTAGACTTAGATTTAGGGGTTAATAACTTTAATATAGTTGGGGCGACGTTGGGGGGGTCAGATTAGGGGTTAATAAGTGTAGGTAGGTTGCTGCGACATTGGGGGTGGCAGATTAGGGGTTAATAAATATAATGTAAGTGTCGGTGATGTTGGGGGCAGCAGATTAGGGGTTCATAAGTATAATGTAGGTGGCGGCGGTGTCCGGAGCGGCAGATTAGGGGTTAATAATATAATGTAGGTGTTGTCGATGTTAGGGGTTAATAAGTGTAAGATTAGGGGTGTATAGACTCGGGGTTCATGTTAGGGTGTTAGGTGTAGACATAAATGTATTTTCCCCATAGGAATCAATGGGGCTGCGTTAGGAGCTTTACGCTGCTTTTTTGCAGGTGTTAGGTTTTTTTTCAGCCGGCTCTACCCCATTGATTCCTATGGGGAAATCATGCACGAGCACGTTCAGCCAGCTCACCGCTAATGTAAGCAGCGCTGGTATTGAGGTGAGATATGGAGCTAAATTTTGCTCTACGCTCACTTTTTTTTGCGGTTAACGCCGGGTTTGTAAAATCCCGTAATACCAGCGCTGTCTGTAAGTGAGCGGTGAGCATAAACTGTTTGTTAGCACCGCACAGCCTCTACCGCAAAACTCGTAATCTAGGCCTTAGTACAGTCCATGCTGTCTGGGTAGATCTATAGTCCTCCAGGTGGCTGTACTCGAGTACTGTGTATAAATGTTCCAAATAAATATCTCATTAATTTTAACACTATACTAAATATAGAAATAACACTAATGTGTGTTTTAGTAAAAGCACCCAAATATATAGGAGTAATCTAATGGAACATAAATAAAACCAATTTGCAATTTGTTTCTCTGCAAAACAAAGAAACAGTTCTGTTTCCACCAAATGAAATTAAGCAAACTACTAGCATTGGAGGACAACAACCATTAAACAAAACAAAACTAATAACATAATATGCCAAGAATGGACCAGATAACGAGTAGAGTGGTGTTTATCGCTCCCGCTCATGGGCTAACTCCCCTATAAGCAAGTTCATTAAACACTGCTTCTTTTACAAGTTGAAAGTAAAAAAATTATCTTGCACAGTAACCTGATGTGCGCAAAAAGCCGAAGTTAGAATATCGCTACCTTGTTAACGTATTCTCCCATAGAAGATAATGGAGCAAGAAAAGGAGGGGGGAAAAACTAACTCTACTCACTCACAAAACCGATTGCATATTTTCAAGTGTGATAACCCGACATAAAAATATTTATATTTCACATTCCAGTGTTCTTCACATAGCAGAATATGCTCTATTTATTCATAAATACATATATCTCCACATATATCTGATAGTATTTTGGTAGAATATATACACTGTGTGTGTATATATATATATAGATATATATATATATATATATATATATATATATATATATATATAGAGATAGATAGATAGATAGATAGATAGATAGATATAATTATATAGGTATAAATATATAGGAATATATATGTACAGAACATTGGAATGTGAAACATTTACACTAAATACACAGTATAATACTTTATTAAAAATGAATATTGCATAAATATGCTTTTACATTTTTTAATCTAATTGACTGCAAATGGCTTCAAAGGACTATATACTGTATATGTCTTGATATGTATACATATGTATTTGTGTTTTTATGTGTATGTATATATATATATATATATAGATAGATAGATGATAGATAGATAGATAGATAGATAGATAGATAGATAGATACTGGGGCTAGGGGGCACTCAGAATGCTTGTCTGGTACAGTGGTATGTGCTAACAATCCCAAAATTTATATATAATCATAGAAAGAAAGAGCTAAAGCGGATCACAGGCTGCACAATATCACACCCACACTATATTCGTAATAGAGATATTCTCAATAAGTATGCTTGAACATATATGGATTTATTAAAATACAAAGCCATGAACAGATACTGAAAAAGTAGCTGTTAACAAATATAAAGTGCAATGCACAACCCAAAGATGAATTAATTAAGCATGCTATAGAAATTGTGAGCCGGCTCATATAAAGTTCATCTCTGCTACCGGGCACTTGAGTGTTAATACACGCTCCGGTTTTATGGTGAACCTGTAATGCTGTCCTTGATTCTCCTAAATATTTCTGATCCGGTACCGGATTTTCAGATTATCAGAGAGTCAATGTGTGGCAATATGTGTAGCAATAAAAGCCGCTCCAATCATATATATATGCAGTGTTACCAAAATCCCATGGGTGCAAGACTTAATGCTGCACGGCTTACCTTCACTTTATTCACACATCTTACGGGTATTACCGAACAGGATCCCTTCTGCAGTGTGTCTCACCGTGATGCAAACAGCCAGTGCAGCTCTTCACTTGCTTAATTCGCGACACTTGAATTGGTTATCGCAAACTTCACAGCTGTTCTACCATGCTGGCGTCCTCCACGCTGTGTCTGTTACTCCAAACATTACACGTTTCGCCCCTCCCCCTTTCAGGGCTGAACTCAGGGCTTCATCAGATGTGTCATGTATGACAGCTGAGCTGGATTTTATACACTTGTGCGGATACACTGTTGTGAGATACTGTATCTCTATGTTAAGATCCTTTGCCTAGCTTTTGTTCCAACACCTGACACCTCATATCTTTGAGCACTTGTAGCTTTTTTGTGCAATTTTATTAGATGGTGTTATCATAAGTGGAACTGTAATTTTAAATGTATTTTGATGTGTTTTGTGACATTTTTTTGTTTTGCGAAACAGTTAACTAGAGCTTTGAAGATGCACTATCCCAACGCTCATTAAATTGAATTGCTCTCAAGCGATTGCACTTGCTTTCAACTTGTAATACGTGCGCTACATCCAATGTGCACAAACAGCCAAGATAAACCTAATATTGCTCTTGAGTAACTGTTAGCGTGCCACTCGTAATCTGGCCCAGTATTATCTAATTTGATAGCTCACATTGATATTGATTCCACATGTAACATCTGTTCGCTGCTCTTGGCAATTGTCTTATTCTTTTAATTTCATTTGGCCTAGATTGGGCTACTCATGAGATGTGACAGTTTTCGGGAATGTTACTTCATGGCATCTTAATAGATGGACTCAAATATAGAGGCAAATGTTATAGCTTGCTTCAGAGTAATTTCAAATTATTCCTCTTATATCTGTATTTGTTATATAGAATTTAGATAAAATCAATGCATTTTAAACAATGACATGTAGGGGCATATTTAACAATGTGCGAGCGGACATGATACAATGTAGCATATCATTTCCGCTGCACATCGCTGCCCATCGATAAATGCCGACAGCATACGCTGTCAACATTTATCATTGCACCAGCAGTTCTTGTGAACTGCTGGTGCAATGCCGCCCCCTGCAGATTCGTGGCCAATTGGCTGGTAGCAGGGGGTGTCAATCAACCCACTTGTATGCGATTGGGTTGATTTCTGTCCGCTGCCTCAGAGCAGGCAGACAAGTTATGTTATGCTTCATATCTCCTTGATAACTTCCATTTCTGGCGAGCCTGAAGGCTCGCTGGAAATAAGGGGCCTCAAGCTCCATACGAAGCTTGATAAATATGCCCCGTATTGTTTAAAGGAACATGGGAACACATAATTAAGTACAAACAACAGTGCAATAATAAAATTCTCTAACACATTACAGCACTTCCTTGTTGCATTTGTATGTCCCTTTAAAGGGACACTGAAGTGAAAATTGAACTTTCATTATTTAGAAAGAGCATGCAATTTTAAACAACTTTCCAATGTACTCCAATTAACAAAATGTGCACAGTCTTTTTATATTTACACTTTTTGAGTCACCAGCTCCTATTGAGCATGTGCAAGAATTTACAGAATAAATGTATATGCATTTGTGATTGGCTGATGGCCGTCACATGGTATGTGTATGCATTTGTGTTTGGCTGATGGCTGTCACATGGTACAGGGGAAAGGAAATAGACATAACTTTTAAAATTGCGAGAAAAAAAATCTAAAGTGCTATTGAACTGTCTTTTTATCATACATTTGTTGATTATGCAAATCTACTATGTCCTTTAATGGTTGTCACAAATGTTATAGTGATGACATCATATCTAATTTTACATATGCACAGCTAAATTGGTATATATTATCACATATGCATGCTCACACATTTAGACATGTGAACATAAGAATAGAAGTACGTGCACTAAGGTTTGTGAGAGGAAACTTACAAATACATAAATGTATATTGTGAAACAAAATAAAGGGGGGGCATATAGAATTTTATTTATGTGTCACAGTTTTGCATTTCTTGTGCAGAAATATATTTAAATGATGAGTTTACAAACCTAGTAAGTTTTATTGTAAAAAGAATCTTTAAGTATATATATATATATATATATATAATTTTTTTTTTACAGCTTTGGCTCCGACTTTTGAAATGAACCAGAGGCAAAAAACGATCATCATTACGAAGGGTAAAGAAGTTGTTATAGAATGTAAACCACAAGCGTCTCCAAAACCAGTTATCTCGTGGATGAAAGGTGACAAATCGCTAAGACAGAACAAGAGGTTAGAACTTTTATTATTTTGTTTCAATAGTTTTCTTCTGTGACTACCAAAATGGTTATAAATATGATCACATCCCAGTCAGTTTTTGGTTTATGTGTTTGTAAATGTTTGCGAGCAAGCGTTTTACTTGTGAGTTCTGACTAGCGCTCAATGGAAAATATATATATAATTGTATATATGTAAAGAACTGATTGAATATAAATAAATTCTACTACTTTTTCAAATATTTAAAAATATTTTCTGATGCAAAATAATACTTTGTATTTTGTCATGTTTGCATTACATAGCTTAAAATGGCATAGATTACAAGTGGATCACTTAATATTAACGCTATTGAGCACTAACACTGCAAGTTAAATCAATAGTGGTACTATTATTTTGCTCGTATTACAAGTTGAACGTAAAATGTTTGCGTTGCAAAGACTAATTAAATTAGACTTCTGTGGCGCACACTACCTGCAGTCCTTGTGGCAACTAATGTGGGCTTTATTGTGTTCAACACCTATGTGGGGGTTAAAAACAGAGTTTCATGGTCAGTAGTTAAAATAATAACACAATTTACAATGTCTTTTAAAGCATCATTTTTGCTTTATGAAGTCCCTTTAAAGTAGAAAAGTGATTTTTTATTTTTGTTTCTATTTGAAATATATTTCCTTCCTAAGATAGGAAGAGTCCACGGCTTCATTCCTTACTGTTGGGAAATACAACACCTGGCCACCAGGAGGAAGCAAAGACACTCCAGCCACAGGCTTAAATATCCCTTCCACTTCCTCATTAACCCAGTCATTCTTTGCCTTTCGTCATGTTAGGAGGTGGCAGAGAAGTGTCAGAAGATTTGGAGAGTCCTGAAAAAGGGTATCTGCCCTTTGAGATAGGACTGGAGTTTTAAGTAGTCATGTCAACCTCTCAGTGAGAGTACTGATGAAAGTTAGAGTCTGGAGATGCATGGAAAGTTTTTCTGCAAAACCATTCAGACTACTGCTAACAGCTTCTAAGCAATCAGTGTTGACGAGTTTCACTGCCTGCTTTCTCTCACTCAAGTCCATGTCAGGAGCGCTGCTATAAGACTGTCACACTTGAGAGGCTGTGTTTTGTTCCACAGCATGGATCCTGGAGGTAAGATAGTTTAATTTTTTTCACATAAAACACTATAACAGGATCACAGTGTGGCTCCTTTATAACTTGATAGTATCCAGGGTTAATATCCTCTGAAGGAAGTTTATTGAACAGTTGGGGTTAATTAATCAGAGCATTAATTATTTACATGCTGCTTTGTGTGATTTTTCCTGGGCTGATAGACTGTGTGTTTTTGGCTGGAACAAACAGGTTTAATTTTTAAGTTTCACTTTCATTTTTGAAAGTGTTGAACAGCTCCTATTACTTGTAATAAAAAGGGAAGTACTGTCTTGCACTCCATGTGAACGGGTGTGGTCTATGTTCATTTCCTCCATTGATCCGGGATCGGATTGTGTAGGGGGCAGACTGTCTCTTTTTTCAGATGCCTGGTTCAAGGACCTACAGGATCCGTGGGTCCTGGAGGTAGTATCACAGGGATACAGGATAGGCTTTAAATCTAATCTGCCAAGGAGTTGTTGTCCCGATGCCTATCAAAGAAAGAGGTTTTTATTCAAACCTTTTCATGGTCCCAAAGAAGGAGGGAACTTTCCGCCCAATTCTGGACCTAAAGTGCTTAAACAAATTTCTCAGTGTCCCTTCCTTCAAGATGGAGATAAGGTCCATCCTTCTTTTAATTCAGGAAGGCCAGTTTATGACCACTATAGATCAGAAGTACGCTTACCTTCATGTTCCAATACACAGGGTACACTTTAAGTTCCTGAGGTTTGCATTCCTGGACCAGCACTTCCACTTCATTGCCCTTCCATTTGGCTTAGCTACTGCTCCAAGAATCTTTACAAAGGTTTTGGGGTCTCTTCTAGCAGTAGCCCCATACTTGGACGATATTCAAGCACCATCATTTCATCTTGCGGTGAGTCCGTTCTCATCCCATGGATGGAAGATAAACTTGGAAAAGATTTCTCTTATCCCAAGTATCAGGGTGGAATTCCTGGGTACTATAATAGACCCCATATCCATGAGGATACTTTTAACAGACCAGAGACTAAATTCGGCATGTCTTGCCCTCCTGACCTCCTTGAGTCCCTCTGTGGCTCAATGTATGTAGGTGATTGGTCTCATGGTGTCCTGCATTGACATCATTCCTTTTGCCAGGTTCTGTCTCAGACCTTTACAACTGTGCATGCTGAGGCAGTAGAACAGCGATCATTTAGATCTGTCTCAAAAGATTGTATTAAACAGCTGGTCGAGAGAATCACTCTCTTGGTGGCTCTGTCTAGATCATCTGTCCCATGGGACATGCTTCTTAAGACGATCCTTAGAGATTGTGACTATGGACGCAAGCTTATCCAGATGGGGAGCGGTTTGGGGTGCTAGGAAGGCACAGTTGTTGTGGACTCAGGAGGAGTCCTTCCTCCCGATCAATATTTTGGAACTACAGGCAATCTTCAAGGCCTTGAAGGCTTAGCCACTTCTGGGTTTGTCCCAGTTTATTAGATTCCAATCAGACAATATAACCTCAGTGGCTTACATCAACCATCAGGAGGGAAGAAGAAGTTCCTTGGCGATTAAGGAAGTATCTCAGATTCTGTAGTGGGCAAAGGCCTACAGCTGTTCGCTGTCAGCAATCCACATTCCAACTGGGAGGCGGATTTTCTCAGCAGGCAATCCATCCAGGGGAATGGTCTCTCCATCCGAAGGTGTTTGTAGAGATATGCAGCAAGTGGGGAACGCTGGATCTCATGGCGTCCCATCTGAATACCAAGCTACCCAAATACGGGTCGAGGGATCCCCAAGTGGATCTAATAGATGCACTCGCAGTGACCTGGAGGTTCAAACTCATATATCGTTTTCCTCCATTACCACTTTCTTCCTCGAGTGGTGGCACGCATCAAGCAGGAGAGTGTATAAGTAATCCTGATTGCTCCATCGTGGCCGTGAAGGATGTGGTTAACGAATCTAGTGGGGATGTCCTCATCTCCTCCTTGGATGTTACCTTGTTGCAGAGACCTGCTGATACAAGGTCCATTTGTTCATCAAAATCTAAATTCTCTGAGGCTGACTGCATGGAGATTGAACGCTTAGTCCAAGAGAGGTTTCTCCAAGCTAGTAAACCAGTTACTCTGGTGTGGAGGACCTACTTATTCTGGTGGGAAGAGTGTGGTTTTTCCTGGCACAGAGTTAAGGTTGCCAGGATCTTATCTTTTCTCCAGGATGGACTGTAGAAGGGCCTTTCTGCTAGTACCTTGAGGGGACAGATTTTGACCCTGTCGGTTTTATTGCACAAGAGACTGGCTGAGCTTCCAGACGTGCAGTCCTTTGTTAAGGCTCTGATTAGGATCAGTCCTGTGTTTAGATCTGGGACTCCTCCTTGGAGCCTAAATCTTGTTCTTCAGGTTTTGCAACAGGTTCGTTTGAGCCTCTGCATTCGGTTGACATTAAATTGTTATCTTGGAAGGTTCCCTTTTTATTGGCTATTGCCTCTGCATGCAGAGTTTCTGAGATCTCTGCTTTGCAATGTGAGCCCCTTTATCTGATTTTTCATGCAGATAAGGCATTTTTACGTACTAAATTAGGTTTTCTTCCTAAGCTTGTGACAGATCCCAACATCAATCAGGAGATTGTGGTTCCTTCCTTGTGTCCTAATCCTTCTTCATTGAAGGAACGCTTACTTCACAATTTGGATGTGGTTCACGCCTTGAAGTTCTATCTTCTGGCTACTAAGAAGTTTAGACAATCTACCTCTTTGTTTGTTGTCTATTTGGGAGAAACATAAGGGGCAGAAGGCTACTTCAACTTCCCTATCTTTTTGGTTAAGGAGTGTCATCCGATTAGTTTACGAGACAGCGGGACATCGTATATAGTATAGTTTTCCCAACAGTAAGGAATGAAGCTGTGGACTCTCCCTATTTTAGGAAGGAAAACATAATTTATGCTTACCAGATAAATTAATTTCCTTCTAGATAGGGAGAGTCCACAGCTCCCGCCCGTTTGTTCTTGTCTATGGGCAGCCCCCTATTATTTATTTTATTGTTCTGGCACCAATTATACCCTAATGTTTCTCTTAATTTTCCTTGTTCCCTCGGCAGAATGACTAGGGTAATGAGGAAGTGGGAGGGATATTTAAGCCTTTGGCTGGGGTGTCTTTGCCTCCTCCTGGTGGCCAAGTGTTGTATTTCCCAACAGTAAGAAATGAAGCCGTGGACGCTCCCTATCCGGAAGGAAAGGAATTTATCTGGTAAGCATAAATTATGTTTTTTAACCATCTTGTTCATTTTACAACAATACTTTAGAATATCTATGAATGTAAGAAAGGTAATGTAGCGTAATCCATTGGATGCTGTTTACTCTTCACATTTTAATTTCATAATGGTCAATGTCACCAGTATTTTGTAGCATATAAACAAAAAACTTGTGCTGTTTTAAAGCTGTTTATTGCTGTGTTTACAGACCGTAAGCTGATTCTGATGTAGTAACTCATTACAGTATAATTTAAGCTTGAAAATTCTTTGTTTTCTTCTTCAAACTTCATTTGTAAATATCTGGTTTTGTTGTTCTTTTTTTAACACATTACGTTAGAATGTCTTAGAATGTATGAGGGGTACTGTAATAAAATTGAATTTATATAAATGACTTGCACCTATTTTGCTACCAGAGAAGCAGCAGCACCCTCTCTGGCAGACAAAGAGTTAAGCACATTTTCATTTATTAAATGGTCAAGAAACCCCAAATGTTTCCTTCATAATTCAGATAACACATTTTTAAATAACTTTCCAGTTTACTTCTATTAACATTTCTTTCATTCTCTTGGTATTCCTTGTTGAAAAAAACAGTAATACACTAATGGGAGTTAGCTAAACACATTGGTAAGCCAATGACAAGAGGAATATATGTACAGTCTGCCACCAATCACAGCTTAATCCCAGTAGTGCATCGCTACTCCCGAGCCTACATAAGTATGCTTTTCTAAATCATGATAGTATCATTTTGATTTTACGGTCCTTGAATCTTCAATATTGCCAATATATCTGCACAAATAAATATAACAATTTGTATTAGAAATATGTGTATTTTTTTACTGGCCAAAAATACCAGGTAGCAATGTTATTGGATCAACATTGAGAATCAATATATTGCTGCAACAAATATTGATGTAATGATATGTTTTTGGTTAGTTCTAAGAGTACGGGGATGGTCAGAGGTTTTAGTTTCACCACGACAATATGACCCTGTGTTGATATTGCAGATGATAACCATCAAAAACTGTTTTTTTTTCAATTGTATTTATTCCAAATATATTAATTTAAAGTTAATGATCAATCTTTATAACCTGTTGCAATGAGCTTTTGTCAAAAATGGTGCTGTGATGTTGCTATGGCCAGAAAGTGGTCTTAGGCAACATCACCAACAGTGTTGAAAAACTCCTGGTAGTCCCTTCATTTACAGAAATACCTTCAGCACATTACAAAGCAATCTGTTACAGCTCTCTTTGGTATCCATAGGAAATTACCATAGCCCTAACACCAGTACATACCCCAGCCATTAAACCTAACTGTATTCCTAACCCTAATCCAATCTATCTAACCCTATGTAACAATAGTCCTATTAATAGTCCTAAACCTAGATTTAACCCTATCCATAAACATCACTAATAGTAATCCTTATTGTAGCCCTTATCCTAACCCTTATTTTTACATGAACATTAACCCCAATCCTATCAGTAAGCATTACCCTAACTATTAGCCTAACCTTATCTCTTTTTCTTGCCCTAACCCTAAAGGTAACTGTAACCCTAACTCTAGCAATGAACCCTATCCATAGCCCTAACCCTGATGCTAACTGTAACCCTAACTCTAGCAATAAACCCTAACCATAGCTCTAGCCCTTGCCATAACCCTGATGCTAACTGTAACCCTAACTCTAGCAATAAACCCTAACCATAGCTCTAGCCCTTGCCCTAACCCTGATGCTAACTGTAACCCTAACTCTAGCAATAAACCCTAACCATAGCTCTAGCCCTTGCCCTAACCCTGATGCTAACTTTAACCCTAAATCTAAATAAACCCCATCCATAGCCTTAACCCTTGACCTAAGCATAACCTTAGCCTTAGACCTAACCCTGTCGCTAACTGGAACCCTAGGCTTCCCTAGACCCAACCCTACTGCAATCTCAAGCTATTTCAGCTAGTTGATAATTATAGGAGTTATAGGGATATATAAAATCTATCTTTGTAATAGAAAATTCCATTTTACTAGCAAAAGATCATAATAGTTGTAACTGAAAGAGAAATGTAGTTTTCATGTCTTGTTTCATCAGAATATCCATAGAGGGAATGTTTCACTAAGAAAGACCACATTTTTCAATCTGTTCTATGATTAAAAAATAGTAATCCACTGTTTTGAAGTATAACTTTACTGTACCTCTTTTTTTGTTTCTGTCTGAACTTAGCCCCTGTAGCCAATTTCCTTGTAGCTGGCAACAAATAGTTATTTAATAAATTTTTCTAGTTCTGTAACCCTGTCTCTTATTCACATATTTTCTAGTTGACCACTTTTGCAGTGAACCATATTGGTGAAGCAGAAATTTGATAGAACCTCTTATCTCACTGTTACTTGGGGCTTTTTTTATGAAACTTGTCTCAGTTGCTATGTGTGATTTTATATTGGAACATCTTTGGCAGCTCATGAGAGTATTTGTTTGAAGCTAGCATTCTGCTGTAACCATCTTGGAAATACACAGGGCTGTGCAGTCATCTTTATGAAGTAGCTCACGACTTGTTGCTTATAGTTGGCATATTTCTGTCTTCATTTGTTTGTGGGTCATTCTTCTGGAGGTTGATGGTTAAGCTTCTGCTGTCTTGGTCTTCAGAAACCTCTTTAATTAGTTGTGAGAGATCCTGCTCCTCACTTCAGCAGCCAATTTTAGAATGCTTATTTAAAGGGATATTAAACCCATTTTTTTCTTTCATGATTCAGACAGAGCACGCAATGTTAAGCACCTTTCTAATTTACTCCTATTAATAGTTTTTCTTCGTTCTCTTGCTATCTTTATTTGAAAAATCAGAAATGAAAGGTTAGGAGACGGGCCGTTTTTGGTTTAGCACCAGGGTAGCGCTTGCTGATTGGTGGCTACATTAAACAAACACTACCCAGGTGCTGAACCAAAAATGGGCCGGCTTCTATGCTTACATTCCTGCTTTTTCAAATAAAGAAAGCAAGAGAACAAAGAAAATTGAGCATAGGAGTAAATTACAAAGTAAATTAGAAAGTTCCTTAAATAAAAAAATTGGGACACTTTAAAGGGACACTCAAATCGAAATTAAACTTTTGTGATTCCGACAGAGCATGCAATTTTAAACAACTATCCAATTTACTTCCATTAACAAAATGTGCACCGTCTTTTTATATTTACACTTTGAGTCATCAGCTCCTACTGAGCATGTGCAAGAATTCACAGAATATACGTATATGCATTTTTGATTGGCTGATGGCTGTCACATGATGCAGTGAGAGTGGAAATAGACATAACTTAAAAATTTGTCAGAAAGAAATCTACTGCTCGTTTGAAGTTAAGACTAAGTGATATTGCATTGTCTTGTGATCATGTATTATTGTCTATGCAAATCTACTGTATTTATTAGTCCTTTAAGTGTGTGTAACAGTATCTATGTAGCTAGTTTTAAAGTATAAAATCTGTATACATATGTCCTAAGAATTTCTCTATGAACATTTTCTTCATTCATAATTTAGAAATTAACAAAACATCATACAGTAATCAGCAAGAGGCCAGCACATATTGCTCCACTTTTGTGTGTTTGTTATGCAACTGTTACAGAATCAATGTCAGATATACAGTATATACATCTATTATTTAACAGAGCTCATGTCCTGTAATGATGATTTGAAAGAAATTTGCAAGGAGGTAAATGATATATTATTAAAGTAACCCTTCACCTTTAAATGTTGATTAACGAGAGTTCTTTATTGATTTTACATTGAAATCTTCAACATAGCTAATAACAGTTGCCTACAGTGTAGCCATTAGTGTCTTGAGGGTATATTTGGCTACCTTTTAACCCATTTTGTTTCAGCTATGCGAAGATAAATTGTTTTATGTGCCCAGGTAGAGAGAGATATTACTGGCAGAATAGTCAGAAGACTGTGTATGATCTATAACCTTTGATCTCAAATGGTTTTATTTATAGTTTTAATTAGAAACACAATTACGCACATAAATCAACATATGCTGTATGTATGTATGAATATTATATATACTTAGCGATATTATGCAAGCAGACAGACTTGCATTTTTAATTGAATTTTTTTAAAAGAGATGAAACCCAAACATTTTATTTTGTGATTCTAACAAAGCATACAATTTTTGTACGTTTTCTAATTTACTTCTATTATCAAATTTGCTTCATTCCCATGATATTCTGTGTTGAAGAGATACCTAGGTAGGCATGTGGAGCACCACATGACAGGAAATATTGCTGCCATCTAGTGCACTTGCAAATATAAGCATATGTCCCAGCTTTTAAACAAAGATACCAAGAGAACAAAGAAAAATTGACACTAGAAGTAAATAAGAAAGTTGTTTAAAATGACATGCTCTATCTGAATCATGAAAGAAAAAAAATTGGGTTTCATATTCCTTTAATATCCTGAAAAGCTTTTCATATTGTTGCACATATTTTTATATTTTGCTACAGAAAAGAGCACTTTAATACAAAAAGTCATTAGAAAAATAAATAGTACATTGTATTGAGAGCTCTAACCCTTTGGGTATAAAATCAATGCTATACAGCCACACTATAGCAACAGCCCAGAAGCTATCAATAGCGCTGTGTCAGTGATCAAATTCAAGTCTAATAGTGGCAAATAATTCATCCCACAGAGTTAGCTTTCCCCTGCAATAAAATAAAAACACTTTTGATCTGACCCACCCCCTTAAGTAATTAAAGAGAAAGCAAATACTTCAATATTGCAATCTAAAATGCTTCATTATGAATAGTAAAACAGCTTTGCAATAAACTTCTATTATTTATTTTTCCAGACGTTCCTGTATTTGTGGATTTTAAAGTCCTGAAAACTGAAAGATCACATAGCAGACTTCAGAAACCTAACCTTGTTTCATATCTGTCTATATTTTGCAGTTTGTTTTTTTATCCTTCTGCTGAAGCCGAACAATATTGATTTTATTTAAAACAATGACAATAGCAAACCTTATCCCCTGCTGACACAAGCCCAGATTAGCTACACATATTCTGCATATTTGCTACACATGAATACACAGTTTCATAGTTTAATATAATATACTGCTATTTATTGCTTTAATTCAGCATATAGAGTCACAAACTATTTCATATTGTCACAAAGTAGCAGTCACATAAATTAACATAAATTTACAAATTGCCATAATACCATGAATTCGTGCAACACTCTACTAACTAGTTCACTTTGGTACAAATTAGTGTCACAATAACCACAAATAAAATTGCCACTAGTTAATATTTAATTGACACAAATTAGTATCACATTGTCACAAATCAGCATGTCATAAATTAACATGCAGTTCCACCAATTAGCACACAGAACACACAGCATCAG
The DNA here is from genome assembly GCF_027579735.1 of Bombina bombina. Classification (NCBI taxonomy): domain Eukaryota; kingdom Metazoa; phylum Chordata; class Amphibia; order Anura; family Bombinatoridae; genus Bombina; species Bombina bombina. Next base: position 1,172,031,823 of record NC_069501.1, on the reverse strand, counting down.
CACTTAGCATTTATTGTCACAAGTTAGTCAATAAAGCTAAAACTCACTGATTTATTTATAGAAATATTTTGCTGATTTTATATAAAAAAAGAGAAAAAGATGGTGGTATATGGTGCCACTTAAATTAAAACTGGAAAGGTAATTTGTACTTAATTACTAACATACAAAACAGTTGTTAAAACACAATGGCACACATATCGTGCCAAGTCATTAGTGTCTTTTATTATAGAGCTCTCAATACACTGTGTTGTGCAAGCTGTTTGTATACAATGAAGGATTTTTTTTTCAGCAAGATAAGGTGACTAAGGTAGAATAAAACTGTCAAAAAGAAAATGCCATATGGGAATACGTTTATCTTTGTCTTAGAGGTGTTTTTTTTTTGCTACCATGTCAAGCCAAATTGACTTTTTTGTCTTCTTAAAAGGAATAAAAGCAGAATACAAACATAATAAAAGACTTGTTGTGGTCTGTAGAAATGACCTTGGTTAAATCAGTCTCCCAAGTCATGATGAGATGATAGTTTGAGTAAAGCTGAAGGAAACACACTATTTACTTTATACGTTAAAAGACGTTTTCCTCGTGAGACTTGCAGGTTCCTAGAGCCCATAGCTCAAAGTGAAGAACCTTACAATGTGAGTTTTACGGTCTTAGCATATCTAAATATTTTTTATTACTATTTGAAAATTTAAAAAAATGATATGCCATGATAATTAGGGGTCATTATGATAATTGCATGTGTAAAAGCATGCTTAAAGAGACAGTAAACACTTTAATATGTTCATATAAAATTTTAAGTGTAGTATACAGTCATTTTTTATTTTGACCCTCTTTCATGTAATTTAGATCTGTAAATTGTGGATTTTCTATTTTCCAGAGCTGAAAATGCACACTCCAGACTTTTTAAGGCTAACCCTGCTACATGCCTTGCTTTGATTAACTTCAGCAGATGACAACTGAAAAGCAATATCGTTTATACTAACATAATGACCATTGCTAGCTTTGTCTTCTAATGAAGCCTGCATAGATTGGCTCATACAAATAAAGCATGTGATGGCTGGAGTCTTCTTATTGAACAACAATTACAGCAAACAAGTTGTTTATTTTACAAATCCTTAGACTTTGCTGACCTGTTATTCTATAACAAGACAACACACATATCTTCTATTTGTGGGGTTTACTGTCACTTTAAATAAAATCAGGGTACAATAACTAGTTAATGTACATGTATACAAATTGAATTACAGGCAGAGAGACGCTCAAGATAATTATCTAAAAGTGAATGTTGTAAAACAAAAAATGAGAAAGAGCCAATAACAAGAGTTACATTGACTAGTGCAGTAAATGCAGAACTTTAGAAGAAGAATTTCTAAAGGGAAGAACATAAAATTGTAAATGAAGAGATGATAGAAACCCTTTACTCTGCCATTGTTATTTAAACTAATGGTTAAAGGGGAAATGATGCCTGCATGCAGCAATACTCTGAATTATAACATAGGAAGCTTATATATAAGAAAATATGTGGTGTGAGGCAAAATAGATATTAAACATAGTCAATATAGTAAAGGAGGTTTTAAAAAAGGCAGAAGTTCATCAAATTCAACCTACACAAATCTTAATATACTTACAGTAAAAGCTCCAGTTTAATGAATCCCATTAAAAGGTGACCCATTTAATACAAGCAATCATATACCCAAATTCTCTTTTTTAAATGTATTTAAGGTATTGGCATTTACTGCCTCCTTAGGTAATGAGTTCCACAAACCGATTGCTCTTACAGTGAAAATATATTTGCTCTCCTTTCCTTATGCCTTAAATTGTGACCTCTTGTCACAAACAATTCTCTTAGAATTAACAGAGCTACTGCCATCTCTGTATTGAACATATTTATATAAAGTAATCATGTCACTTCTGAAGCGCCTTTTTTTCTAAAAAAAACAGACCCAGTTGGTCTAACCTCTCCTCCTAGCTTAAATTCTCCATTCCCCTTAGCTTTGTAGCCCATCTCTGGACTTTTTCGAAGTCTGCAATGTATATATTGTTTTACATTTGTCCCCAGAACTGCACTCCGTACTCAAGGTGAGGTCTTACCAGGGATTATTATAGTGACAGAATTATGATTTCCTCCCTTGCATCAATCCCTCTTTTAGTACATGCTAGTATCGTATTAGTCTTTGAAGTCACTGCCCTGCATTGTGCATCCATCTTTAGCTTGTTATCTATAAGTACTCCCAAATCCCTTTCTCTGTTTTGCTAATTCTAGTCCCATTTAAATAATAGATTGCCTGCTTATTTTTACATCTAAAATGTAGAACCTTGCATTTTTCAGTATTAAATCCCATTTTCCATTTACCTGCCCATTCTCCTAATCTTTGTAAATCCCCTTGTAAAGCAATTTTATCCTGCCCTGACCTAATGACCTTTCACAACTTTGTATGCCAAAACTATTTTATCTCAATTTGAGGAGCCAATCTGTGCTTGAGTCCGCAGCTGACATTTTATTAGTATAAATGAATTATTTTGCAGTTCTTATCTTTTAAATCCAATAAGGAAAACATGTGCCACAGGGTTAGCTTTAAGAAGTCACCAGGGTGCTTTTTCAAGTTTGAGAATTAGAAAATCAACAATTTTTAGAGGTAAATTACATGAGAAGGGTGCAAGTTAAATAATGGAAATATATTACAAAGTTATTATATTGTTCATCAGTCTACTTGATTTTTCTATTGTTTAAAAAGATAGATTACACCTTTACTACCCATTTTCCAGCTTTCCACAACAAACATTATTATATTAACATACTTTATAGTGCCTGTTTATAAGCTCCCTGCAGGCTGCCTCTTATCTCAGTGCATTTTATTAGTTTTTAACAGCCAGTATGCCATATACATAACATTGTGCTTAATCCTATGGATTTTTTTATGAAGCAAGACTAATCGGCTGAAATGCATGTTTGTAAAAAGCACTGAAATAAAGGGGCAGTCTGCAGAGGCTTAGATACAAGGTAAACACAGAGATAAAAAGTTTATTAATATTAACGTGTTGGCTAAATTTATGAATAAAATATATATTACACCAGAAGTCAAGGCTAGATGGGAAAAAAACAGGGGTACATTGCCAGAAAAGTAAAATTTTAAAAGTGGACTTATATCATTGTTTTTGGAATTGTGTTAAAATTAAAAATTGTTGGTATAAAATAAATTATTGGGTTAATAAAATCAATCAGACTAACATTCAAATAACTGACAAACATGTTTTTTTTTTATTGGCCAAAAAGATCATGCTTTTAAAAACATTTGCCAGTTAAATATTATAATTATAACCGGTAGACTATTGATTTTGAAATATTGGAAATCTAATAAAACCCCTAGCCTGAGAGATCTTATCCAGAAATTAAAAAAATATTTTATTCTAGAACAACTTGATACATCTGTAAATTCAGAAATTAAAGTTAACCGCTTTTTCTATAAATGAAATAATATAATTCTTAACTTCCCTGATGAAACACAGGCACAATTAATTGCACCCTTTGGAGGCACTATATATCTCGAAACAGTCATTGCTAATAATAAATACCCTGCGTTGTGTGGGGGGGGGGGGGCGTGGGTTATATATATATTTTTTGTTTGTTTGTTTTGTTGTGTTTTATTTATTCATAGAAAACCTACCATTCAAGTACTTAAATTGTTATAAGATATAAAGGAATTCTACTATGTAGTTCCAAGATATGTTTAATGTATAAATACCTTTAGATTTATATGGCATGATAGAGTTGTAATTTGTATTTTTAAAAGTATATCAATTGTTTGTTTGTTTGTTTGTTTTTTTGCTCTGTTTGCCATGGAACTGTACATTGATATGGTATATAAATAAATATATGGGGGGGGAGGCAGTGATCTAACCCTTTATGTATATAGCACATAAGGCAGTGATCTAACCCTTTATGTATATAGCACATAAGGCAGTGATCTAACCCTTTATGTATATAGCACATAAGGCAGTGATCTAACCCTTTATGTGTATAGCACATAAGGCAGTGATCTAACCCTTTATGTATATAGCACATAAGGCAGTGATCTAACCCTTTATGTATATAACACATAAGGCAGTGATCTAACCCTTTATGTATATAGCACATAAGGCAGTGATCTAACCCTTTATGTATATAGCACATAAGGCAGTGATCTAACCCTTTATGTATATAGCACATAAGGCAGTGATCTAACCCTTTATGTCTATAGCACATAAGGCAGTGATCTAACCCTTTATGTCTATACCACATAAGGCAGTGATCTGACCCGTTATGTCTATAGCACATAAGGCAGTGATCTAACCCTTTATGTCTATAGCACATTAATATATATACACTGTATATAAATATATATATATATATATATATATATATACACATATATATATATATATATAAATATATACTGTATATATTAACGTGTTGGTTATGCAAAACTGGGGAATGGGTAATAAAGGGATTATATACTGTATTTTTTAAACAATAACAACTTTTGAGTAAACTGTCCCTTTAATTTTAATATCTCAAGGAATTCACTGTTGAATTTGAGCATGCTTGTTAATTACAGATGAGTGGGTTGTTGGAGAGGGAGAGAGAGAAGTAAGGAAACGGCACGGGAAATGAAACAGAAATAAAAAATTAAAATAAAAAACAGGCTAAAGAGTTAAAAGAAGTTGAGATCCCCAATCATTTGTATGAAAAAATATCATCTTTAATTCCTTGAAAGCAGATTGGGGGGAGGAGAGACAGTGTTCTCATTTTAAAAGCAGTTTGCAGGATCATAATGAATTCACAGGATGGTCTTCATATTATTCATTGGCTGTGAGCCATATGCCTGTTCTTGCACAAACATATATGGATATTCAAGTTCTAGAAATTCCTTCAAAAGCAAGAATGAATTTTTTTTTTTTAAAGTTTTACATCTAAATTATTTATGTCTTCATAAAAATGCACTGGATAAAATATCACATATTCTCTACTAATGATTCCTTGGTGATACCATTAATACACATACAGAAACCTACAGTGAATTATTAGTGAAATAAAGAAAGATTACAAGTTACGCGCTATTTAGCACTTTCACTTGAGCGAAAACACAGCTGGAAATAAACTTGTAACTTGCGTGTGTTAGCTCATGTTACAAGTTGAAAGTAAAATGTTTGGATGCTAGCGAAACCTTATACACATTAACTCCAGGACTGCGCTAACTTCTTTTCCTTATAGAATTAAATGGAGCATGTTATTTAAAAAGAAATCTAACACTGGAGCACACTAAGTCGACCCCCCCTTTATGGAATGCCTTCTAAGAAAATCCAACTATTAGGATACTATGTTTGTTTAGCAGTTAGGGGGTTAATTTTAAGAGGGACCTTTGCAGTTTGTTGGCCATGTGTGGAAGGGGGTCCATTGATTTAGAAATTTCGGACATTGAGGGTCTTGAATGTGTTGGAGTTAAGTTTAGTGGGGGGTGGGAATGTTTTATGTGATTTGAATGCTACAAAGTGGTGCGGATATACTGCATGAAATTATTACGCCACCTGCCACTATAGTTTAGTGCTTAAAGGGACATGAAACACACATTTTTTTCTATAATGATTTAGAAAAGTCATGCAATTTTCAAAAACTTTCTAATTTACTTTTATTATCTAAATTGCTTTATTCTCTTGATATACATTGCTGAAAATCATATCTAGATAGGCTCAAGTAGCTGCTGATTGGTGGCTGCAAATAGTTGCCTCATGTGATTGGCTCACCCATGTGCATTGCTATTTTTTCAACAAGGGATATCTAATGAATGAAGCAAATTAGGTAATAGAAGTAAATTGAAATGTTGTTGAAAATTGCATGCTCTATCTGAATCATCCTTTCATGATTGTTTTGAGTTTAATTTCCCTTTAATAATGTTATTTGGACCTATGTGTCTAACCGCTATATGTCTAACCCTTACAATAAGGTTCAACACAACCGTCTGAGAGCTACAACACGTTAAATGCCCTTTGCTTCCGTGGACGTGAGTGTAATGAGTTAATTTTTAAATATTAAAATCATGTAACATTCAGATAATACATTTGAATGGTCATTATCATAGCTGTACTCTGAAGTCCTTGAAAATGTGTCTGTAAAAATTATGCTTTTCATTTGATAAAAGAAACAGTTAGCTTTTTTTCCAAAAAACAAAAACAAAACCTTAAATGTTTGACATATATTTACCATTTTTTTGGAACAAACATATGTGGTCAACATCATTTCTATTTTATGAATGCCCTTGAAACAAATGTCCTCATCTATATTAGTAGTGCAACTTATTTAAAGGATAGTATACACCAATTTTCATATAACTGCATGTAGTAGATGTAATAGGCACTACTATGAAGAATAATATGCACAGATACTGATCTAAAAATCCAGTATAAAATCTTTTTAAAACTTAATTAGAATCTATAAATTTAGCACTGTTGATGAGATGATCTGGAACACCCAGTGAAAGGGGTTGGGTGCAGATACTCCCCCCCTTCCCTGCATATGAAAAGACAGATTAGACAAACAGAAGCCAGAAGTGGTATGTAAACGCATGTATACATCTGACACTTTGGGGCTTGGTTAGGAGTCTGAAAACCAGCACAATGTTATTAAAAAATAAGCAAAACTATACAGTGTCACAAAAAAACTCCCAAATGGGCTATATAAATGGATCATCTAGAAAACAATACAAGAGTACAATGTCCCTTTAAGTCCTTATGGCTTCCAAGGGGTTAAATAAGGCGTGAATGTGGAGTATTTGGAGCTCGATACATAATGAATAAGAGGCATGGAATTGTGTAGCTGCAAATGAACTGTCATTTATCCAAAATGGATTCAAATTTTAAATAAGTTGTTTTTCATTTATTTAATATGTTCTCTAAATGAGTAGAAAATTGTCTTTGCTTGTATTGTTCCCAATTTTAGCTTTTTGTTTAATGCTGATTTCACACTTTGGTAAATTCTGAACAACACATATCTCTAAACCCGTCATGTACTAATTTTGTGCTGACAACCCTGTAATGGGATTTTAAACACCTATTAGATTTTTCTTGTTAAAACAAAAAAAACAGCAATATTTAAAGTTTCCTGCGTTGCTTCTGCCAAGGCATTATCATCACTACAATTCTTTGCAAGAATATTAACCTTGGGGAGTTTTCATTTAAATAGTTGTAGATAAAAGCAATTTAACTAATAACTCAATCCATTTCCATGTGTACTTGGCTATTCACATATATTTAAATTATTTTTTTAATTATTGTAAATAAATATGCTATTAGTATTCATATGTTTTAACATCTATGTGATTAAGGCAAACAAAAACAATCATAAATAAATAAATAAAAACTGAAACACAGTAACTGAGCAATTATGAAATACTAGAAACAGCAGATTCTCCTAGTAGCTCATTATAGTACTTTTATGAGTGGCAGCTTGAAATATGCATGCTTACTAAATAATAGCAACATCTGATAGCTGGTGACTATGTCCAACCCCCAGGGAGCCACTAGTAGCTATTACACTGGTACCTCTATTACATGGAAAAAAGTGTTATAGCTCTTCCACCTCTGCTGTCCTAATGCTTCCAAAGCAATTTAATTCTAACCACAACCTCTATTTCCATTATTTTCTTCATAACTGTGCTGTGATTGGCTAGTCTGTGATTGGCTGATGTCTATCACATAATACAGGGGGCCGGAAAATGGGATAAAAATACATTTGTCAGAAAAAAATCTACTGCTTAATTGAAATTGAGAGTAGGTGTTAAATCATTGTCTTTTTTTTTTTTTAAATATTTTTTTATTGAGGTTGGGAAAGATATTACATATGGGATGCCCCCATGAACAACAGCAACATTGTGATAAGGCAGATCTTCATAGCATACAGACATAACAACAAAGTAGAGTAGTAGTAAATCTAGACATTAATTCTGTAAATCACAGAGACAGTATAGAGCCAGTGTTTATAGAGTATATAGTTTTAGTCTATTATCCCAGTTGTCTGTAAGAAAATAATATAAAAAAAAAAAGGCCTACAGCGTTGTGCTAGTAAGTGGGGATGGTAGTCTAGGATAAATTGAGCTAGTAAGTCCATGGGGATTTCGTAAAGGGTGTAATAGAACCTCTTTTTTCTATTGTATAAAGAATAAAAGTGGTCCCCGTATTGCTATAGTGAACATTCATTTGGTTATCTATTTTAAAAAGATTAGGGCAAAAGGGGGTTAGTTTTTAATTTTTTTGGGGGGAACGGAAATTCAGCGGACCAGAGCCGCTCGAAATGAGATAAGGGGGAGTGGGGGGAGCGGAGCTAGTTAGGGTACCAGACTGATAGAAACTGTTGGACCTCTAAGCATTTGAGTAGAAAGTAGGTAAGGATATCTCCTACCTATGCTGAGTATAGAAGGGAAAGATTGAGATATATTTTGAGCTCTTACACATTATACAATATATAACAATAGTATGCAGCAAACTAAACCATTACCTAGAGCAAAGAATAAGCAGTCGGAAACCGGTATACAAACATATGAGGAGTGTTAAAGATGAGCATCATAGTTCTAAGGTAGGCATAATATAGAACTTCTAAATGGCAATATGTGCTGTGCAAGGCCTCATATTAATACAATACAGAGGATAGAAAAACAGGCATCTTTGTGGTGTCCAAAAGATCAAATCTGGAGGATCATTGTATGGTGACTTATGCAATTAAGCCAGATAGGGGAGATTGTAACATGTAAATGTTCTGAATAAAAAAAATAAGAGGGTTCTCATTATCAGAAATAAAACAATAATGGACCTACAATGAACTGAATATGTCCTCCTTAAAACCATACGCCGATAAGGCCAGATAAGGGAGTTCAGACCACAGACCTCATATATTTAGGACACTAATGTGGGAATTTAGAACACTCAGGAAGCATGCAAGGTACCGTGGGAAGGTTAGGGTATCCGTTCCCCAGTGTTGTAGTAGCTTAACTAGATAATATATTAACACTGCTCTGGGAGCCTGTGTCAGCTGTATGTAGGATAGAATCCTCAACAGACTTCAAAGTATGCATCGTCCTATACAGTAAACCTAAAAATTGGGATCTGTATGGAGAATGTACTTAGGAGCAGTGACTTAAAGTAAATTGGTTATGTCTGAGCATCGCTGATGAAATAGGGCCACTTATGGGCCCAGAAAAATTATGAGCACACCAAGTGAATTTGCATATGGGCAAATAATATACAAAGATAATGTCATATAGAGCTATGTATTTAAGAGAATTAAATCTAGCTATGTAAACACCAAGAATGTTCAGATAAGTATAGTGACAAATCCAAAGTATAGTAAGTAGAGTGTTATAAACTTACAGTCCAAATTATACTAGTCAATGACCTGGATGTTTATATGTCCTTAGTTTATTCCCTTATTTCAAGGTGGGACCTGTTGGATCTGTTTGGTCTAGGGTGCAAAGTAGGAAAAAGGTGAAAACTATAACATATATATATATATATATATATATATATATATATATATATATATATATATATATATATATACATATATGTATCCTCACAACTAACATGTAAATGTAATCTTTACATCAGATAGGTAAATTTTTTTAGGTATAATGCTAGGGTTTGTCAAGGGCCCCAGACTGTTAAGCAGCAGGTTGCTGTGACTATGGAGCATGAACTGATGCTGTACTTATATAGAACAATGTGTACCCTGCTATTCTAAAAGTAGCTCCATGGTATAATACAATATAGGCATGTAACGTTTGGGTCCCTTAGAGGCTTAAAGTGTTTGGGCTGTCAAAATTGGATAAAGCTTAGGGATGTCAGTCCAGACTGTCCCATCTTTGACTTCTAGGAAAAGCTTCCTAGATTAACCCATACCAGAGCGGCACCACAACTGGTGCCACAAGTCCAACAGAGTCATAGAAGCCAAGGTTCCTGATATCGTACCGGCCAGGAGATCGAGTGACAAATAAAGTTCCACCACGATGTAGAAAAGTGTGTCAGCCGCATACCAGGGATACCAAGAAGGGCTGTAGTCAAACTTATAATTGCCGAGGACCTCAGCTCCTTCCAAACTCAGCTTGGTTCCCAGCAGAGCTAGTGCCACCATCAATAGGTTACTCTCATATTCAGGTAATTGCACACTCGTTATCCGCCATCCTGTGCTCTCCCTCCGGCAGGACCTGTCCTCTGAAGTGAGAGAGGCTGAGAAAGAGGTGGACACCTGCACTGGGGTTTGTGGTACTGTCGCATAAACACCTTGTACAATGTTAGGCTTAGGAGGTATTTGCGTGTGAACTTGAGGCTCCGCTCGCTCAGTCACTGCGGCCGCAGACATCCCTCCGCTCTCCTGGCCACTCCTAATAATAGATCTCAAACTGTAAAAGTGGCACTCCATTCGGTGTTCCAAGTGCTCAAGGGAAGCTCTCAATTCGCTATATAAATCCTTCATGACGAGGTATCAGTGCTGGCAATTCGTGGCTGGTTAATCTAGTTTGACATAGTGTAGAGGATAAAGCCTGCAAAATGGTGTATGAGACCGCATGGCCTCACTAAAGGGTACGTGTCATATGTCCGCCTGCAGAGCTAATAAGTTTCAACTTCTTGTAAGGTACCAAACAGATGTTATATGTCTTTAGCAGGTTATCAAAGAGAATAAATGTATTTTAGAGTTAATCTCCAATAGTTAATCCATATAATCTAGGATCATAACCAGGAGCTGCAGTGAAACACGTCTGATCTCCACGGTAGTTGGCTCCGCCCCCCAAATCATTGTCTTTTTATAATGCACTTTTTAATTATGCAATTCTAGCAAAAGTTAATGTGGCAGTAGGGAGTGACTTATTGTCAGGTGACAATTGTTAGCCCTATAAATACAGGTGTGTAAAGGGCTGTGAAGGAGTCAATGATTAAAGGGACAGTCTAGGCCAAAATAAACTTTCATGATTCAGATAGAGCATGTAATTTTAAACAATTTTCCAATTTACTTTTATCACCAATTTTGCTTTGTTCTCTTGGTATTGTTAGTTGAAAGCTTAACCTAGGAGGTTCATATGCTAATTTCTTAGACCTTGAAGCCCACCTCTTTCAGATTGCATTTTAACAGTTTTTCCACCACTAGAGGGTGTTAGTTCACGTATTTCATATAGATAACACTGTGCTCGTGCACGAGAAGTTATCTGGGAGCAGGCACTGATTGGCTAGACTGCAAGTCTATCAAAAGAACTGAAGAAAGGGGCAGTTTGCAGAGGCTTAGATACAAGATAATCACAGAGGTTAAAAGTATATTATTATAACTGTGTTGGTTATGCAAAACTGGGAAATGGGTAATAAAGGGATTATCTATCTTTTAAAACAATAAAAATTCTGGTGTAGACTGTCCCTTTAAGTGCCTAGCAGGCACAAAATGTGTCTGGAGGTGTCCTTGCTGTCACTGAAAAATGTTGTGTATGTTTGTGTACATTTGCTTTTATACCACTCTTTCATGTCTTATGCTCACTTACATCTCCCTCCTCCTAACGGCTTTCACCCCTCCCTCCTAGGTTACCCTTTTACTGCTCAGAATTTTAGGGTTTTAGCCTACTTAAATGTATGGCAACCAAATGGCTAAAAAAGACTTGATTATTTGTTTAGCATGTTTTCTTTCTATAAATGCATTTAGCGTACTTCTAGTTTTTGGTCAATAGGCACAGGAGTACTTATCTTGTTTAGCTGTATTTGAAAGCACTATGTGGTATTTATTTTCACCCAATGTTATCCTAAGTAGTGCATTTTCTTGTTTCGCAACTCATTGTGACTTGGTACAATAGTTGGATTTATGTAGCAACTTTATTTCTGCAGTTTTCCATCTTTGCTTAGTTATTTTAATTCAGTAATATTTATTCATTACAAAATGTAATATTCAAAAGCAGTTATTATTTTTGGCTTTCAGATGATTTCACATTAATGACTGACGATATTCTCAGTGTTATCTGCATACATTTTTTTTTTTATAAAGCAAAGTGAATATTCATGACATGCAGTGTAGATAGTTCATTGTCACTAAATATATTTTCAGAATTATTTTGCCCTTGGGTTTCTTAAGCTGTGGTGCATAAATCTATACCAAATGAGTACAATGAATCCTCATGTCCTGATATAATAGATGATAAAAAGCAATATAAAACAGAATTTGTAGGATAGATATTATGATGTTCATAGTAAATCAAGATATATAAGTCATAGATTTATCTTGTAAAATATGTACTAGAAAAATATTTATGTAGTTGTGCATTAACATAGATCTCAGAGAAGTTAGGATCTTTGATACAGCTGATTATACTAAAAATTCTATTTAGCATGATAAAGCCGGCATTATTTGCATATATTTTGCACTAAGTGTAGTATTCCATTGGACCTTAAAGCCATGTTCCATGTGTTAATGCACTAAACATTGCATACATAATGCCAAATGTATCACTATCTAATCAAGGCACCTACCTGGGGCGCTTGCTTCCCAGGAGTCCCTCTGTGTCTGTTCATATGATCCTGATTTGTAAACCCAATTGTCTTTCCTTCTGTTTTCTGCCAACACAGAGCAAGATCTAATACTTTTTGAAATTTAAAGTAGCTGGGTCAATGTATAACAGCAACCCTGTCTCTCTAAATTGTGTTCTTTGGTATTGCCATTTGCAATTAGCCAACAGCTAAGTCCAAAATTAATAGCAATGGTCAAGTAGTAGCTCTCTATGGAAACCAACAGTAATAGCAACAGTATCCAATGCTTCAAGCTATTACATACAGCTAGTTGCAATGTAAGTATAAACACATTTTTCATTATGGCTAATATCTCATGCAAAGTTCTTACATTACCCACAAAGGATCATAAACATAAATGCGGAGCAATCTAAAGTAGATGATCTCTCACACAGGAAGAACACTGGAAACTTTGCATCAGTGTATTAACCTACGTACAAAAGATCATATAATGCCCCCAGCCCTCTACCATAATTAAGTCTAAGGGGCCGATTTATCAATATCTGGCGGACATGATTCGCTGTAGCAGATCATGTCAGCCAGACATCGCTGAATGCCGACAGCATACGCTGTCAGTATTTAACATTGCAAAAGCAGTTCTGGTGAACTGCTTGTGCAATGCCACCCCTGCAGATTCGCGGCCAATCGACCGCTAGCATGGGGTGTCAATCAACCCGATCATACACGATCGGGCGGATTGATGTCCGCTGCCTCAGAGCAGGTGGACGAGTTAAGAAGCAGTGGTCTTAAGACTGCTGCTTCATAATTCCTGATTCTGGCAAGCCATTCAGAAGCATTAGGGCCGGTTGACCGCTTGGTAAATAGGCCCCAAAAAGTGAGCTAACCCCCAGTACAGTCCCTCAGAAAAATAATTCTAACTATGAAGTCCAAACTGGTATTCCCTCTAGACCTTAGGGATCTTCTATACTTTACTACCTACAATACCTCCAAATTTAAAGTGTCCCCTACACACTCACTCTTTCTAATTTCACCCCCACGGGATCCAACTACCTGGCATCAGCTGTAATACCCCCAGAACCAAAGAATCCTCCTCAAATACCTAAAAAAAAATAAAAAAATCACCAAATATAACCTCTTAAAAATAAATAAATACATACATAGATACAAATTCCCATTAGTAATCTTTGTTTCAGCATCATTCATATTCAACCTCTTCCAGCCAAAAGCAGAATTTTTTCCTCATCAACTTCTTTCTCACCTACACTCTTTGGGTTCCATCCTATTTACATATTTGTTTAAACAACTATCATTGGAACTTGGAAGTATCATAAGAGCCTACGGTATAAAGGGGGGGGGGAGGGACTACAAAAATAAACATACACAGAATCTTTGAAAATAGTGAGAAGGAAAAGTAGAGACACAATGAAGAGAAGGCCTTACCTATATTATTGTCTTGATCCTGAGAATGGTTAATTTACCTTACAAACACCATAGAGTCTCGTCATGAACTAAATATTTCTACCACATGCCCAGTAAGAAGGGAATCTTTTAGATTTATAGTATACTGTATGTAATGTGTGTTTCCAGTTCCATTTCTCTTATAAGTGAAGTGTGGCCTAGTAAGTTTAAGATGGACTTTGCAATGCAATGGGGTTACTCTGTTGGGGGCTCATGGATTTCCCTTGAGAGGAAATTAGACATTTAAATGGACATGAAACCCAAATTTTTTCTTTCAAGATTTAGAAAGAGAATCCAATTTTAAGCAACATTCTAATTTACTTCTATTAACTAATTTGCTTCATTCTCTTGATGTCCTTTGCTAAACAGCTCAGAAGCTGCTGATTGGTGGCTGCACATAGATGCCTCATGTGACTGGCTAACCAATGTGCACTGCTATTTCTTCAACAAAAGATATCTAAAGAATAAAGCAAATTAGATAATAGAAGTAAATTGGAATGTTGTTTAAAATTGTATTTTCCATCTGAATCATGAAAGAAAAAAAAATGGGTTTAATGTCCCTTCAACTACTCATATCAAGTCTTTATTCTATTTTGGATCCATCTCTAAAATGTGGAATTAGGCTAGGAATGGGGAAAAGAATCTGGCTTTTTCTATGTAAAATTTGTAATAAGTTGATTACATTTTCTGAAACAGTAATTTACTTTTTGAACCCTCTGGCTCTTATCTGCAATTGAAATATTAGATCTTCATGCTCACATGTAAATGTTTTATGTTTGGATACCCTCCCTCATATGGGAAATGAGGCTTGGCCTAGCAAATCTGTTTTTTACCTAAAGCAGTAAATTGATTACATTTCATTTTCGGAAACAGCAATTTACTCAATGGGCCTTCTAGTTCTTATTAATCAAAATCTACGATTTTTCCCTTTGAAATTGGTAAACTGCATAGTGACAAATGTAAAGATAATATATGACAATTGAAATTCAATTAAAATCTAATTAATCTAATTAAAAAATATAATAAAAAAGATACTAACGTAAGACAAAAAAAAAACTTTGCTATACATTTATTTAAAAAATAAATAATAATAATTTGAGGATTCATTAGTAACAATAGTTTGTTTCTGCTTGTCACATTTGCATATCTGAGCAAACCCCTGGAAATTAATGAGATGCACATGTCTGAAACCAAGTATGTTATTATTTTCAGTTCATTCTTTCTTTAATGGCAAACTGGTCTGGGCCTCATTACTTAAAATGTATCCAGTTAAAAACAACCCATATCTACAATTATCTATTTTCTTCTCTTACACTAATATAAGCAACTGAAAGTAGAATTATATATTTACAGTAAAATAAAAGGGACAGGGAATTCAACAATGCAAAGTATGTAAAAAAAAGGGGAGCTGGACTTAGGGGGCAGGGTTGGCTGGGTCGGAGGGACAGAGGCTGGGCCAGTCTTCAGAAATTTACAGAGCCGGATTGGGAAATCAGAACACCTTTAGACTTTTTAATATAAAATGTTTGGTTATGTATAATGAAGAAACTTAAAAAAATTGGATGTTTTTCTAATTCTCAGAACTTGAAATGCAACCTGCTTATTTCTTAAAGGGACACTGAACCCAAATTTTTTCTTTCGTGATTCAGATAGAGCATGCAATTTTAAGCAACTTTCTAATTTACTACTATTATCAATTTTTCTTCATTCTCTTGCTACCTTTATATAAAAAAAAGGCATCTAAGCTTTTTTCTTGGTTCAGGACTCTGGACAGCAGTTTTTGATTGGTGGATGAATTTATCCACCAATCAGCAAGGACAACCTAGGTTGTTCACCAAAAATGGGCCGGCATCTAAACTTACATTCTTGCAAGATTCAAAGAGAATGAAGAAAATTTGATAATAGAAGTAAATTAGAAAGTTGCTTAAAATTTCATGCTCTATCTGAATCACAAAAGAAAAAATTTGGGTTCAGTGTCCCTTTAACCCCTTAATGACCACAGCACTTTTCCATTTTCTGTCCGTTTGGGACAAAGGCTATTTTTACATTTTTGCAGTGTTTGTGTTTAGCTGTAATTTTCCTCTTACTCATTTACTGTACCCACACATATTATATATCATTTTTCTCGCCATTAAATGGACTTTCTAAAGATACCATTATTTTCATCATATCTTATAATTTACTATAAAAAAAATTATAAAATATGAGGAAAAAAATGGAAAAAACACACTTTTTCTAACATTGATCCCCATAATCTGTTACATATCTACAACCACCAAAAAACTCCCATGCTAAATAGTTTCTACATTTTGTTCTGAGTTTAGAAATACCCAATGTTTACATGATCTTTGCTTTTTTTGCAAGTTATAGGTCCATAAATACAAGTAGCACTTTGCTATTTCCAAACCACTTTTTTTCAAAATTAGCGCTAGTTACATTGGGACACTGATATCTTTCAGGAATCCCTGAATATCCCTTGACATGTATATATTTTTTTTTAGAAGACATCCCAAAGTATTGATCTAGGCCCATTTTGGTATATTTCATGCCACCATTTCACCGCCAAATGCCATCAAATAAAAAAAATCATTCACTTTTTAACAAATTTTAGGTTTCTCACTGAAATTATTTACAAACAACTTGTGCAATTATGGCATAAATGGTTGTAAATGCTTCTCTGGGATCCCCTTTGTTCAGAAATAGCAGACATATATGGCTTTGGCGTTGCTTTTTGGTAATTAGATGGCTGCCAAATGCCACTGCACACCACACGTGTATTATGCCCAGCAGTGAAGGGGTTAATTAGGGAGCATGTAGGGAGCTTGCAGGGTTAATTTTAGCTTTAGTGTAGTGCAGTAGACAACCCCAAGTATTGATCTAGGCACATTTTGGTATATTTCATGCCACCATTTCACCGCCAAATGCGATCAAATTGAAAAAAAACGCAAACATTTTTCACAATTTTATGTTTCTCACTGAAATTATTTACTAACAGCTTGTGCAATTATGGCACACATGGTTGTAAATGCTTCTCTAGGATCCCCTTTGTTCAGAAATAGCAGACATATATGACTTTGGCGTTGCTTTTTGGTTATTAGAAGGCCGCTAAATGCTGCTGCGCATCACACGTGTATTATGGCTAGCAGTGAAGGGGTTAATTAGGTAGCTTATAGGGAGCTTGCAGGGTTAATTTTAGCTTTAGTGTAGAGATCAGCCTCCCATCTGACACATCACACCCCCTGATCCCTCCCAAACAGCTGTCTTCCCTCCCCCACCCCACAATTGTCCCCGCCATCTTAAGTACTGGCAGAAAGTCTGCCAGTACTAAAATAAAAGTTTTGTTTTGTTTTAAAAAAAAAAAAAAATTCTGCTGTGTAGGACCCCCCCCCTAAGCCCCAACCTCCCTGATCCCCCCAAACAGCTCTCTACCCCCCTCCTCTGCCTTATTGTGCACCATATTGGGTACTGGCAGCTGTCTGCCAGTACCCAGTTTTAAATCAAATGTTTATTTTGAGTTTTTCTGTAGTGTAGCTTACCCCCCTTAACACCCAACCCCCCACCCTCTCCCAGATCATTAATATTTTTTATTCCCACCCTCTCTCCCACTGAGTCCCACCTTGTGCCTCTTTAACTTAAATGCTAACTTATGGCGTTTCACACGTGCAGGCGCGCGCACGCTCCCGTGCACGCGCGCGCACGCACACGCGATCCCGCCCCCCTCCTCTACTGATGGCCACCCACTCGCCTCCCTGGACACGCTCCCACCCACCAACGATCATAGCCATCAATAGCCGATGCAGAGAGGGCCACAGAGTGGCTCTCTCTGCATCGGACTGCTTAAAAAAGTTATTGCAGGATGCCTCTATATGTAGGCATCACTGCAATAACATGAAAGTAGCTGGAAGCGATCAGGATCGCTTCCACTGCTTTCAAAGACCAAAGACGTGCAGGGTATGTCCTTGGTCGTTAAGGACATTTTTTTGGAGGACGTACCCTGCACGTCCTTGGTCATTAAGGGGTTAAGGCAAATTCCGGTACATATATGTCCCTAATTGGCTTTAAACTGATAACAACTGCAAACTAACAAAATAACAAACTATTCAGTTTTTGCTAACATTATGACCGTGTCTAGCCTTGTTGTCTACAGAATAAAGGTCAGATTTGTTCCTTCAAATAAGGTAAAGGGTGGGTGTACTTTGGCTATTGAAAAACAATTGCCATAAGAATAATGTTAATTTGTTTTAAAAAGTTCAAATTTGGCTGATATGTTAGTATATAGCAACATATTTTAAAAAAAATACATTATGTGACCAAATCTCTGAATAGTTATGTGTGATATATAATTCTATTATTTTGTTCATTGTTATTGTGATTGGAACTTTAAGCCTTCAATATGTTCCGTGCTATAAAATTAATCAGAATACAACATATTGGAATAGGTACATACTTTTTATGTAATTGCATTGTTATTGATTCAAATGGACTGCAGACATGATTGACAAGTAATAATACAATTGTGTTTGAAAAATATAATGTTTTACTGCTATTGGAGGCATATATTAGTAAGAGAAATATATGTTTTATATGGATAAAGCATTGTATGTTAAATTTTCAGGAACATTGTTATAAAAAAGGTTACAATGCCTAATCTCCAGTTCATAATCTGTTAGTTTCAATACATATATATATATATATATATATATATATATATATATATATATATATATGCAACTTTGCCCCCTTTTCATGTAATCTAGCTCTGAAAATAGAGCGATTTCTTATTTCCTTGAAATGCACACTTGTGACACCAAAACTTTTAGCTTTATTTTTTATTATTTAAATAATATAATTAAAAAAATACCTCTTGTCTTCATATAATTACAAGGTTAAAGGGATACCGAACCCAAATGTTTTTCTTTCATGATTCAGATAGAGCATGCAATTTTAAGCAACTTTCTAATTTACTCCTATTATTAATTTTTCTTCATTATCTTGGAATATTCAGGGCTGTGGAGTTTGCTGTGGCTTATGATGTGTACCCAGTCCAGTCTGTGAGTGCGGTCCATTCCTGTGTTTTGTATTTACATAGGGGAGGTTACAAAAGTCTGTGTCACCCTGGAAGGTTCCCAGTTGGTTTGTTTGGAAGTATGCATTGTGTGGGTGCTGGTTTAGGGTCCCAGGAAGTATGAGACCTTGTTGTGGTCCTGGGCTTGATCCTTTGGCGCCAAATAAAACTGACTTCCCCCAGTTTTTGCTTTAAAACATTACTGTGAATCTGCTGGCGAGTGCCAGGTTATCTGCATGTTGTATGTATATAAATATATATATATATATATGTATAAAATTATACATATGAACTATCTATCTATATGACTATATATATAGGTATAGATATATACAGATATATATATAGGAATTACTTAGAACATATTACCCTGTCTGAAGAACATTGTAATGTATAATATTTACTGTAAATTTATAGTTAAACACTTTATTAAATATGAATATTGTATAAAAAGGATTTTACATGTTTTCAGCTACTTAACTGCAATGGGCTCGAATGCACACACACACACACACATATAATATATATGTCTATATGTATACATATGTATTTATGTGTTTATATGTCTTACTATACATTTAATGTACATATTTTGTATTTCAATGTTCTTCACTTACAGGATATTGTACTTGTTATTGTTAAATACATATTTATATATATATATGTGTATATGTATATACCTATACCTGCATATTTATTCCTATAGATATATAATTATAGATATGTATTTTACATGAACAGTATCATATATATATAGAAATATGCATTTTGCACATCATGTTTCTCAATTTCAATCTTAATGCGGTCGGGTTAGCACACTTGAAAACGTAGTATTCTTATGGCACGTTATTGAAAATATTACATACAAAACATTTTAAAAAAAATTGATCAAATATACTTATTTATAATATTTTACAGTATGTTTAATCATTTTTAAAGAATATTAAGAATACTAAGCTTTCATGTGTGCTAACCCAACGGCGTTAAGTTCTAAATTGAGAAACACATGAAACGCAAAATATAAATATCATATATATATATATATATATATATATATATATCATATATATATACAGTATATATATCTTTCATGTACAATACATATCTATACCTATATTTCTAAAGCAATAGATATGCAGGTATATAATAAAAAGTACATTATCCTGTAAGTGAAGTACATTGGATGGGAAATATGTACAGTAAATATACAGTAAAACACATATGTACAGACATATAAATATATAAATACATATACATCTATAGACATGTATATGTATGTATCTCTATGTTAAATCACTTTGCAATCCTTTTCTTTTCTAACTGAAACCTCACATCTTTGAGTCCTTATAACTTTTTTATTGCAATTTTTTTTTTCAATAATTTTTTCAGACAATGTTATTATGAGTTTAGTTATTAGTTAACCAGACCGGGGTGATTAACAGACCTTGCTTGCGCACCATTGACCCCACATAAGTAGGGGGAGGCGCTGCACAAGCCAGGCTTGTACAATGATAAATAAGTGCATATTCCCGCGATGTCGGGTTGACAGGTTTGGATTTGTCCGCCCTTATCCATCTATCATTTGTTAATTGGACCGCATAGTCTCAATTGACTGTTCCCATCCTTAGCAACTAACTGTCATGTTTTGGTTCTCTCTTCGGGTTTATGAACCATAGTTATATAATTTGTAGACTACACAAATAAATGATGATGATAATATTAATAGTTATATACCTTACATTACATTGTAGCTCCATGCTATCATCATAAATATATTTTTAAGCTTTTAAAAGTTTTCTTACTTGTCCTTTGGTTAATTTTCAAGGTGGTTATTTTAGGCTACTATAAATCAATTGGGTTATAGCAAAGCTTTTAAAGACAATGGGAATCAATATGGACTGTACTATACAGTGCCCCACTCAACCAATTACACTGATTTGTTCTCAGGTAGGAATTTAGTGATGATGTTCCAGTGTCATGATAGGAATAAACGTGTCAGCTTAGTGTTTTGTACCAAGCATTGTGCCCATTATTCTTGTAACATATATTGCTCTCTTTTATTGCAACAAGTTCTCAATAGCAAATGAGTATCCTACAGAGAATTCTTTTCCATGTAAGAGGAAAAATATTTAATATAATTATCTAAACCACTTCAGTTGTGTTTTTTGTTTACCTCATAGAGAACCCATTTCCGTCTGCAGTACTGAAATAGCCTATAATCAAATTAGCATTATAATAATGTGGTTCAGGAATTACTGCAATTAACATTAATATTTCAGTATTAAGCATAAAGCAATGGACTGCAATGTTGATATTTTATTGTCACTATAAAATGACAGCATAGCATTATATTCTTAGGGGAAAACTGAGCTTCATGTATTCTGTTGTTTGACATAATAAAATATTTTGCAGCGACTTACAAGTAAAATAAACTAGTACAAAATAAGCAGATTTACATATATTTAAAGTATATCATATCACTCTTTATGCATATTGCAATTACATCAAGCTTTACGTGCACTAAACACAATACAATATACTGATAAATATATGTCTAGTGACTAAAAATACATAATCTCTAAAATATATATGAGTCATATCATTTTTTTCAAACTCTTTTCAAATAAATTTCATTATAGGGGCAGTAAAGTCAATTTTTTTTTTATATATATATATAGATAACATGCAATTTTGAACACATTTCCAATTTGCTTCTTTCATCAAATTTGCTTTGTTCTCTTGGTATCCTTTGTTGTAAACCAAGAAAAACCTAGTAAACCTAGGTAAATGCAGGAGCAGCAATGCATTACAGGGAGCTAGCTGAACATATCAGGTGAGCCAATAACAAGCGGTAGATATGCGCAGCCACCAATGACCAGCTAGCTCTCAGTTGTGTATTGCTACTTCTGAGCCTACCTAGACATGCTTGTAAAACAAAGTGTACTTAGAAGGCAATTCCTTAATATTTTTGGAGCCCTGGGCAGGATAAATTTGTGGGGGTGTTCGGCCCATTCCTCTTATACCGCCACTGTATACCCTGCTCTCTGTATGGTCCACCCCTGTCCCACAAAAAGTGTTTCTTTTATAAAGAATAACACTATATATTACACCTCTTGATACCATAAACACTTCTTAATAAACTAAATACAGGATCTTTATTGCACCTTATATCTTCAACCTTCACAATGCAGGCCCCCCCCAAAGTGAAGGACCCAGGGCAGTTGTCCTTCTAGCCCTGCCTAATAAGCAAGTTTACCAAGTGTAAAAAGCTAATTTTATTATAGAAATGAATCATGAAAGTAGAATTTTGTCATTACTGTTATATTATATTATATTACAATTATTAACTAATCTATTATTTAATTTAGAGATTGAAGCAAAAAATAGAATGGAAAAGGAAGAAGTTTATTTATAAAATCTTACATGCAGCTTTCCTAACAATGAATTGACAGTATGATAACATTTACTACTTATACTAAGGTGCAAAATAACTCTAATTAGAAAAATATGTTCTGTAGGATTTTATCAAGTCAACTGGAGATTCTACTCTTTGTTTTCATATAAATACAAAATTACCCGATACACAAATTAGTAGAACTTGTATATCTTTAGGATTTTAAAAGTACATCTACTCAGGTAAGCAAGATATCTGCTGATTTGGGGGTGTTGGTAATGGAACAAACAATAATTGCTGTAAATCAGTCTCATGCAGAATAATATTTGAATCTTTCTATTAACAATATACAGTATATTAGCACTAAACATGTGCATGTGCGAAAAATTTGTTTTGTCCGAAAGATTCTGATTGTTTTCAATATTCGCTTCGGTTACATTTTGTCCATGCAGGCATTAGGTTCAGACAAATATTCAATTCTGATTTGTTACTGTTATTTCCAATAGGACCAATAGGTTCAAATCAGCCAATAGGCTTTCAGTAGCTCTCATCCTATTGGCTGTTTTGAACAGCCAATAGGATTTTAGAAGCCCTCATCCTATTGGCTGATTTGAATTTGAAGATTCAAATCAGCCAATAGGAATGCAAGGTATGCCATTTTGAAATGGCTACCTGGCATTGAAGCTTCAGTGTACGCCGGGGACCGTATGAAGAGAACACTCCATGCGGGATGTCTTCGCCGCTCTGCGCCACAAGGATAAAGATAGAAGATGTCCCTGCGATTGATGATGATGTCTCCGCCTGGATGAAGACTTCTCCCCGCCTGAATGTCCGGACTTCAGCAACCATGAGTAAATATTCTGGGGTTAGTGTTAGGTATTTTTTTTTTCCAGATTAGGGTTTTGGCTTTTGAAAAATGCCCATACAAATGCCCATACAAATGCCCCTTTAGGGGCAATGGGTAGCTTAGGTTTTTTTTAGAGTTAGGTTTTTTTATTTTGGGGGTTGGTTGGGTGGTGAGTTTTACTGTTGGGGGGACTTACAGGTAAAAGCTGTTTAACATAGGGAAATGCCCTACAAAAGGCTTTTTTAAGGGCTATTGGTAGTTTATTGACAGTATGATAACATTTACTACTTATACTAAGGTGCAAAATAACACTAATTAGAAAAAAATGTTCTGTAGGATTTTATCAAGTCAACTGGAGATTCCACTCTTTGTTTTCATATAAATGCAAAATTACCCGATACACAAATTAGTAGAACTTGTATATTTTTAGGGTTTTAAAAGTACATCTACTCAGGTAAGCAAGATATCTGCTGATTTGGGGGTGTTGGTAATGGAACAAACAATAATTGCTGTAAATCAGTCTCATGCAGAATAATATTTGAATCTTTCTATTACCAATATACAGTATATTAGCACTAAACATGTGCATGTGCGAAAAATTTGTTTTGTCCGAAAGATTCTGATTGTTTTAAATATTCGCTTCAGTTACATTTTGTCCATGCAGGCATTAGGTTCAGACAAATATTCAATTCTGATTTGTTACTGTTATTTCCAATAGGACCAATAGGTTCAAATCAGCCAATAGGCTTTTAGTAGCTCTCATCCTATTGGCTGTTTTGAACAGCCAATAGGATTTTAGAAGCTCTCATCCTATTGGCTGATTTGAATTTGAAGATTCAAATCAGCCAATAGGAATGCAAGGTATGCCATTTTGAAATGGCTACCTGGCATTGAAGCTTCAGTGTATGGCGGGGACCGTATGAAAAGGACACTCCGTGCGGGATGTCTTCGCCGCTCTGCGCCACCAGGATAAAGATAGAAGATGTCCCTGTGATTGATGATGATGTCTCCGCCTGGATGAAGACTTCTCCCCGCCTGGATGTCCGGACTTCAGCAACCATGAGTAAATATTCTGGGCTAAGTGTTAGGTATTTTTTTTTTTTTTTCCAGATTAGGGTTTTGGCTTTTGAAAAATGCCCATACAAATGCCCCTTTAGGGGCAATGGGTAGCTTAGGTTTTTTAGAGTTAGGTTTTTTTATTTTGGGGGTTGGTTGGGTGGTGGGTTTTACTGTTGGGGGGACTTACAGGTAAAAGCTGTTTAACATAGGGCAATGCCCTACTAAAGGCTTTTTTAAGGGCTATTGGTAGTTTATTGTAGGCTAGGGGTTGTTTTTATTTTGGGGGGGACTTTTTTTATTTTTAAAGGGCTATTAGATTACGTGTAATTGTTTTTCTTTTGATAATTTAATTTATTGTTTTTTGTAAGCTTAGTGTATTTTATTTTTCGTAATCTACGGCTAGATTTAGAGTTGGGCGGTAGCCGTCAAAACCAGCGTTAGAGGCTCCTAACGCTGGTTTTGGGCTACCGCCGGTATTTAGAGTCAGTCATTAAAGGGTCTAACGCTCACTTTCAAGCCGTGACTTTTCCATACCGCAGATCCCCTTACGTCAATTGCGTATCCTATCTTTTCAATGGGATCTTTCTAACGCCGGTATTTAGAGTCGTGGCTGAAGTGAGCGTTAGAAATCTAACGACAAAACTCCATCCGGCAAAAAAAAAACAGTAGTTAAGAGCTTTCTGGGCTAACGCCGGTTTATAAAGCTCTTAACTACTGTGCTCTAAAGTACACTAACACCCATAAACTACCTATGTACCCCTAAACCGAGGTCCCCCCACATCGCCGCCACTCTATTAACATTTTTTAACCCCTAATCTGCCGACCGCACACCGCTGCCACCTACATTATCCCTATGAAACCCTAATCTGCTGCCCCTAACACCGCCGACCCCTATATTATATTTATTAACCCCTAATATGCCGCCCCCAACGTCGCCGCTACCTACCTACACTTATTAACCCCTAATCTGCCGACCGGACCGCGCCGCTATTATAATGAAGTTATTAACCCCTAATCCGCCTCACTCCCGCCTCAATAACCCTATAATAAATAGTATTAACCCCTAATCTGCCCTCCCTAACATCGCCGACACCTAACTTCAAGTATTAACCCCTAATCTGCCGATCGGAGCTCACCGCTACTCTAATAAATTTTTTAACCCCTAAAGCTAATTCTAACCCTAACCCTAACACCCCCCTAAATTAAATATAATTTTATTCTAACGAAATAAATTAACTCTTATTAAATAACTTATTCCTATTTAAAGCTAAATACTTACCTGTAAAATAAACCCTAATATAGCTACAATATAACAAATAATTATATTGTAGCTATTTTAGGATTAATATTTATTTTACAGGCAACTTTGTATTTATTTTAACCAGGTACAATAGCTATTAAATAGTTAATAACTATTTAATAGTTACCTAGTTAAAATAATTACAAAATTACCTGTAAAATAAATCCTAACCTAAGTTACAATTAAACCTAACACTATCAATAAATTAATTAAATAAACTACCTACAATTATCTACAATTAAACCTAACACTACACTATCAATAAATTAATTAAATACAATACCTACAAATAAATACAATTAAATAAACTAACTAAAGTACAAAAAATAAAAAAGAACTAAGTTACAAAAAATAAAAAAATATTTACAAACATTAGAAAAAAATTACAACAATTTTAAACTAATTACACCTACTCTAAGCCCCCTAATAAAATAACAAAGACCCCCAAAATAAAAAAATGCCCTACCCTATTCTAAATTACAAAAGTTCAAAGCTCTTTTACCTTACCAGGGCCCTTTGCGGGGCATGCACCAAAGAATTCAGCTCTTTTGCCTGTAAAAAAATACCCATACAATATCCCCCCCCACATTACAACCCACCACCCACATACCCCTAATCTAACCCAAACCCCCCTTAAATAAACCTAACACTAAGCCCCTGAAGATCTCCCTACCTTGTCTTCACCATGCCAGGTTCACCGATCGGTCCAGAAGAGGGTCCGAAGTCTTGATCCAAGCCCAAGCGGGGGGCTGAAGAGTGACGTCCATCCTCGGGCTGAAGTCTGGATCCAAGCGGCGGCTGAAGAAATCCATCATCGGGCTGAAGTCTTGATCCAAGCGGGCGCTGAAGAAGTCCATCATCGGGATGAAGTCTTCTTTCTTCCGGAGCCATCATCTTCCAGCCGACGCGGAACATCCTCTTCTACCGACGCCTACTCGCCAAATGACGGTTCCTTTAATTGACGTCATCCAAGATGGCGTCCGTCGAATTCCGATTGGCTGATAGGATTCTATCAGCCAATCGGAATTAAGGTAGGAAAATTCTGATTGGCTGATGGAATCAGCCAATCAGAATCAAGTTCAATCCGATTGGCTGATCCGATCAGCCAATCAGATTGAGCTCGCATTCTATTGGCTGATCGGAACAGCCAATAGAATGCGAGCTCAATCTGATTGGCTGATCGGATCAGCCAATCAGATTGTACTTGAATCTGATTGGCTGATTCCATCAGCCAATCAGAATTTTCCTACCTTAATTCCGATTGGCTGATAGAATCCTATCAGCCAATCGGAATTCGACGGACGCCATCTTGGATGACATCATTTAAAGGAACCGTCATTCGGCGAGTAGGCGTCGGTAGAAGAGGATGTTCCGCGTCGGCTGGAAGATGATGGCTCCGGAAGAAAGAAGATTGAAGATGCTGCTTCATAGAAGACTTCATCAGCGCCCGCTTGGATCAAGACTTCAGCCCGATGATGGATTTCTTCAGCCGCCGCTTGGATACAGACTTCAGCCCGAGGATGGACGTCACTCTTCAGCCCCCCGCTTGGGCTTGGATCAAGACTTTGGACCCTCTTCTGGACCGATCGGTGAACCTGGCATGGTGAAGACAAGGTAGAGAGATCTTCAGGGGCTTAGTGTTAGGTTTATTTAAGGGAGGTTTGGGTTACATTAGGGGTATGTGGGTGGTGGGTTGTAATGTGGGGGGGTATTGTATGTTTTTTTTTACAGGCAAAAGAGCTTAATTCTTTGGGGCATGCCCCGCAAAGGGCCCTTTTAAGGGCTGGTAAGGTAAAAGAGCTTTGAACTTTTGTAATTTAGAATAGGGTAGGGCATTTTTTTATTTTGGGGGTCTTTGTTATTTTATTAGGGGGCTTAGAGTAGGTGTAATTAGTTTAAAATTGTTGTAATTTTTTTCTAATGTTTGTAAATATTTTTTTATTTTTTGTAACTTAGTTCTTTTTTATTTTTTGTACTATAGTTAGTTTATTTAATTGTATTTATTTGTAGGTATTGTATTAAATTAATTTATTGATAGTGTAGTGTTGGGTTTAATTGTAACTTAGGTTAGGATTTATTTTACAGGTAATTTTGTAATTATTTTAACTAGGTAACTATTAAATAGTTATTAACTATTTAATAGCTATTGTACCTGGTTAAAATAAATACAAAGTTGCCTGTAAAATAAATATTAATCTTAAAATAGCTACAATATAATTATTTGTTATATTGTAGCTATATTAGGGTTTATTTTACAGGTAAGTATTTAGCTTTAAATAGGAATAAGTTATTTAATAAGAGTTCATTTATTTCGTTAGAATAAAAATTACATTTAACTTAGGGGGGTGTTAGGGTTAGGGTTAGAATTAGCTTTAGGGGTTAAAAAATTTATTAGAGTAGCGGTGAGCTCCGATCGGCAGATTAGGGGTTAATACTTGAAGTTAGGTGTCGGCGATGTTAGGGAGGGCAGATTAGGGGTTAATACTATTTATTATAGGGTTATTGAGGCGGGAGTGAGGCGGATTAGGGGTTAATAACTTTATTATAGTAGCGCTCAGGTCCGGTCGGCAGATTAGGGGTTAATAAGTGTAGTTAGGTGGAGGCGACGTTGGGGGCGGCAGATTAGGGGTTAATAAATATAATATAGGGGTCGGCAATGTTAGGGCAGCAGATTAGGGGTACAATGGGATAATGTAGGTGGCGGGGTGTACAGAGCGGCAGATTAAGGGTTAAAAATAATATGCAGGGGTCAGCGATAGCGGGGGCGGCAGATTATGGGTTAATAAGTGTAAGGTTAGGGGTGTTTAGACTCGGGGTACATGTTAGAGTGTTAGGTGCAGACGTAGGAAGTTTTTCCCCATAGGAAACAATGGGGCTGCGTTAAGAGCTGAACGCGGCTTTTTTGCAGGTGTTAGGTTTTTTTTTCAGCTCAAACAGCCCCATTGTTTTCTATGGGGGAATTATGCACGAGCACGTTTTTGAAGCTGGCCGCGTCCGTAAGCACCGCTGGTATCGAGAGTTGCAGTGGCAATTTGTCCAAATCCAAATGCAAATGCCTATTATCAATCTCCCTATATATCTACAGGTCAATCAATATTTGTGTTCATCAACAACCCAGTGACACACTTCCTCCCCACATAGAACAATATGAAAACAGGAAACTCAACTATTGCACCACTATTGCACCATATACTTTTTCTCCAAAAATATCACCCTGATAGAAATAGAAAAAATTATACAAGCAAATAGCTAATATTGTGGGAATAGGAAAATACATTTTATTTACTGTAAATGACAGCTTCATTTTGCAATTTCATTAAAAACTCAGCAGACAGATATGATTGTCTTGAAGGATTTTCATAGCTAGAGATTTTGAAGAAAGCAAAAGGTTCAAGGCAGCTGTTTATCAAGTTAACGTTGGTACATTAGAATCATATCATCATATCTAATGTCACTGAATAATGTTTATGCTTTAAAAGTAATTATGATACAGTTTATAGCTATTCCCGGTGTGCTCTTTAAAACACTCATATTTTAAAATCGTGAATCCACTTTAGATTTTTAAGATACAGCATTAGGGAAATGTTTGTATTTTTATTAGTTTAACAGCTACCTTGTGCTGAGATCACAGAAAATAAATGTGTGAATAGATACAGTGACTTCAGCTCTTTTTTCCCCATAAAAATTTAATTGGCTGTATAAAATAAAGATATTAATTTCACAAAGAAAATTGTCTTAAAGGACAACCCCATTTCATAGGTCCCAATCCTCAAAAATTCTTCAGTCTGGAGAGAAACCATTGAGCAGACCTCAAAAGAAAAATATAAAATAAAAATATGAAGAGGGTGCAGTATATCTATATAAAGTTGATCACATGTGATGAGATACAATACTCATAAAGTCATATGCACAAGTCCTGGACCTTTGGGAGCCATCCAGTGAGCTCAAACGCAAGATGGATAAATCTTCACTCCCATACACCATGTATGAAACTGATAGAGGATGTGGACCCCAACTCTAATAGTGTGAACTTATATTATGGGCATCCATGAACACTGTGGAGATAAAAAAAGGCTCTGTCCAAACAAAAGCTCGGATCGTAGAAGAAAATAATAAAGACTTTATAATAAGTGAAATAAATGTAATAAAATAACTTAAAATATTAAAAACAATTGCTCTCACTCATAAGGAAAATAATTGGGAAAGAAAAAGAGGGCGACTCCTAGTGCAGAACAATTAGGTATGACAACCCCACAAGCTGTTCCCAACAGGTGGATACTCACAATGTGTGATGCACAAACCTGCCTAAGGAAACAGCGTGGTTAGCGCTGAGAAACGCGTAGCGTGTTTTACTGATTATATTCACATATTTTATAATCTGTCATTGCTTTTAATATATTTTTATAAAGTAATTTTTATCTTTATCTGGAGTCTCCCTCTCATTATTTGCTGGTAGAAGCACCCACTCACCGGAGCAGAGAATAACCTTGGTTCATATGTGCACTGGGCCACTGTAATATACCCAGTATGCTTCATTTGCAATATTGTGTGCTTCACACATTGTGAGTATCCACCTGTTGGGAACAGCTTGAGGGGTTGTCATACCTAATTGTTCTGCACTAGGAATTGCCCTCTTTTTCTTTCCCAATTCCAGACTGCAGAATCCGATTTTGATTCCAGGAGGAGCTGCCCTTGCATTGGTGCCCAGTACACTGGGACACTGTTGAGTTCTCGGACCATCTACCTAGGCATTACCTTTGCCATCACACTCTGTGAATATTATTCCACCACATGAGAATTTGTTTTTTTCCTTTGATATATTGGCTACACTAGGAGGCGCCCTTTTCTCTTTTTTTGTATAAGGAAAATAATGGAATAGAGAGATATTTTCACAGGGTAAAGCAAAGGTAATAGGGGAGTGCCTGGCACTGATTTAATAGGCTCCATTTACCAAGAAATGATTGCTGTTTCTGAGGCCCGTCGTTTCAGGTTCAAGTAGAAGCGGTCTTAAGACCTTTTCTCCTTAAAGGGTCTTAAAACTAACCTTTGTTACAAACTATACTGTATTTTATATTTACAAGAAATATTTTTAGTGTAGTAAAACATTATAAATATAAATACTTATTTTTATTGTATAAATTGCACTGCATTGTATCCTTGTCCCCTACTTGCGGACAGCCCCTGCGTGAAGTCACTGAAAATTGTGGATGTAGCTGGCCAATAGTTGTAATTATTATAATATGCTCCATGAATATTCAATCAGTCAAAGGCATTTCAGATCGCAGTGAAGGGAGATCAAGAATTGAGAGGGCTGTGCAAGATTTTCCTTGCATATGGCATTATAATTCAGCACTGTATGCTTGTATGTCTAGGGGATTAATTTTACTCACCATATATTGATCCTGCTGCCTGCTCCTAACTCTACCACGCTACAATGCAATCTCTCCCATGCTACTCATCATCATCACGTGACTACCACTCTGCAGTTTACTGACAGAACGATGAAATCCTGAGAAGAGAATGATGGGATTAAAAATGGCAGTGCACACTTCCGAGTGCTATGTAGAGCCATCCATGAATGTCTTTGCATAATGAGTATAAATTTGAAAAAAATTTAATTGACTTTTGAACATTTTAATAAAAAAAAATAATAACATTAAAGGGACAGTCAACACCAGATTTGTTGTTGTTTTAAATATAGATAATTCATTTATTGCCCATTCCCCAGTCTTGCATAACCAACACCGTTATATTAATATACTTTTTACCTCTGTGATTAACTTGTATCTAAGCATCTTCTGACAGCCCCCTGATCACATGACATTTTATTTTTTTTATCTATTGACTTTCATTTTAGCCAATTAGTGCAGTGTCTGCCACAATCCACAGGCGTGATCACGTTATCTATATGGCCCACATGAACTAGCAAATTAAAAAGCATGTGATAAGAGGCGGCCTTCAAGGGCTTAGAAATTTTCATATGAGCGTTCCTAGATTTAGCTTTCAACTAAGAATACCAAGAGAACAAAACAAAATTGGTGATAAAAGTAAATTAGAAAGTTGCTTAAAATCACATGTCCTATTTGAAACATGAAAAAAAAATTGGACTTGACTGTCCCTTTAAATTATGAAAACAAAATGTTTTCATCTAGTTGTTTAAATTATTTAGTTTAATTTCTAAGGTTTTATATCCCTTCAACCTGTCATGGCAGATTGAAGTCATTGACAGCCCTTGCTAGTGGCTGATTGGTAGCCAGAGAGCAGGGGAGGCATTGCAGAAGCATTGCTGGTGCAATGTTTGCGCAATGTTAAATGTGGACTGCATATGCTGTCCGCCTGCAGTGATGTCTGGCGACATGATTGTAAATGCAAACCAAAGTTTTAGTTTTCAGCATATAAAATAATTGGCTATTGGCTGTTCAAAATAGCCAATAGGATTTCAGTAACACTCATCCTATTGGCTGATTTCAAAATTTCAGCCAATAGGAATGCAAGGTACCCCAAATATAAAACGGTATCTTGCATTCAATCCTCAGTGTGCAGTGACGATTGTACAAAGAGGATCCTTCACGATGGATGGCTCCACGGTCGCCGGTCCTGTTCCATGGTCACCTCTGCTCCACGTCGCCTTGGTCCTGGTTGAAGATAGAAGAGGTCCCTGAGCTGGAAGAAGATATCGCCGCCTGGAAGAAGATCATCACCGCCTTTAAGAAGACCTTCTCTGTTGGACTTCAGGAACGGTGAGTACCTAATTTGGGGGTTAGACTTAGGATTTTTTTTTTGGGGGGGGGGTGGCTTTTTGTTTAGATTAGGGATTTTTTGGGCTGAAAAAGAGCTGATTGCCCTTTTAAGGGCAATGCCCATACAAATGCCCCTTTAGGGTCAATGGGTAGTTTAGGTTTTTTAAGTGTTAGTTTTTTTTATTTTGGGGGGCTTTGTGGGTGGGGGATATTTACTGTTAGGGGGGATTTAGTATATTTTTAATGTAAAAGAGCTGTTTAACTTAGGACAATGCCCTACAAAAGGCCCTTTTAAGGGCTATTGTTAGTTTAGTTTAGATTAGGGGGGGCTGTTTTATTTTCATAGGGTTATTAGATTATGTTTAATTTTTTTATTTTGGATAATTTGGTTTATTTTTTTCTATAATTTTAGACTTTTTTATTTTTTGTAATTTTAGTTTTATTTAATTTAATGTTAGGTTTTTTATTTTAATTGTAACTTAGTATTTTTTATTTTATGTAATTGGGGCTTATTTAGGGGGTGTTAGGTTAGG
This sequence comes from Bombina bombina, assembly GCF_027579735.1. Classification (NCBI taxonomy): domain Eukaryota; kingdom Metazoa; phylum Chordata; class Amphibia; order Anura; family Bombinatoridae; genus Bombina; species Bombina bombina. The sequence goes on along the minus strand of NC_069501.1, from coordinate 1,171,998,908 downwards.
GGGCTTAGTAATTAAATTAGTTATTTGCATTGTAGGGGGTTGGCAGTTTAAGAGTTAATAGGTTATTTAGGTTTAATGCATTTTGGGGAATGGTCATTTAGGGATTAATAGGTTAATTAGATACTTTGCAATGTGGGGGTATGGCGGATTAGGGGTTAGCACATTTATTAGTTAGATTGCGATGGGTGTGAATGGCGGATTAGGGGTTAATAGTTTAATTAGGTATATTGCGTTGTGGGGTGATGGCGGATATAGGGGTTTTGACATGTCGGGTTTATTTTTGGGAGGCGGGTTAGACTGAGATTAGGAGATTTAACCTTTTTCTTTTTTTTCTTATGCCCCGGCAGTTTCTAAACTGCCGTAAATCTCTGGCAAGTCAACTCCAGAAATTTGTACTTACATTTCTGGACATCGCCAGTTTATCCGACTTATGGCAGTATATAAACTGCCAGCGCGATTTATGTGATTCCCCGATGTGCAATGTGAAATTAAGAGCGACGCAGGTTTCAGCAGTTAGGCTGAAGCTTGCTCTGCATATGTAATCTATGTAATCTCACCCTTAATTTATATAATTATTTCTAGAACATAAATGATGATACCTGACATGCAATCTTCTGAGCAAATTCAAATTTATGTTATTGTTTAAGCATCTAATATTGTGCTAGATTACAAGTGGCACGCTAAAGTGTTGTGGTAAGCCACTTTGTGGATATTACAATTTGAAAGTAAACAGGTGCGCTTGAGCACAAAGTTATACTTATACTTATAACATACTTTTACACTTGCCTCATTTACACTAAATGTATTCAACTGTATAGTTAAATTTGTTTTAATGCTATGAACCATTTTGGCTAATAAGGTACAAAAGAGATTACAATTTAGAGTTCATAGTTTCAGCCCACTGTAAAATGGATTTATTTCTTAAACACAAAGGACTTGATTACAGGGTTTATGTGCAAGCGATATTAGCGCTCCACTTTTTAATAACAGCACATGATAATGTGCACTGATATTACAAGTAAATCGCAATGAGAACGCAAACTAGCACTCACATTGCTAGGAAGCATTGCACTCATGAGAGCACACTTCTATAGGCTCCTCTCAGACACGGCATCAGAACCTTGCGCGGCGAAGGGGTAAGTAGCGCAGCGATGGGCTGCATTTTTAAATAAATTTGTATACGAATATATACATATATATTTATGTGTATATACACATATTAACACAAAAATATATGTATATAAGCATAATATTATAAAGACCATAGACTGCAATATAAAGGCACTTTTCAGTGCCGTTTTATTTTATTAATCCCCTCTCCCACAATCTTTAATGCCTCAAAAGCTGCCTAGTAAATTTATTTTTTAAGAAAAAAAATGTTATTTTTTTTAATTGAAACCTAAAATGTCCTCTATTTTGAGCTTGAGGTAGCAATAATTAGCCACTTGTAACGGCTAGTTAATTATTGTGCGCCCACAAATGGGCAAATTTGCCCATTTTGTGGTTGTGTGATAATTTAATACTCCACTTGTAATCTAGCCCACAGTATGTATGTGGTTTCAGCCTTGGTTAAAAATGCATCCAAAACAGTGAAAGTGACATATCTGGTAAACCAATAACAAGAAGCATATAATATACATAAGCACAAATCATGTAAGCTCTCAGGAGTTCATTTATTCTCCTGAACCTGCCAATGTATATTATTATACAAAGAATACCAAGAGAATAAAGAAAATGTTATAATATAATTCAAATGAAACATTTATTAAATTATCTGTCTACCTTGCCTATAGTTTAGCAGGGGCATCGTTCTTAAGTTTCTTTTGGATAGACAAAAAAAAAATGGGCTCAGTGCCTCTGATGGGTTTTAAGGTGCAGGGGCTTTCGTCTGATCTGAAGTATAATTTAAGCATCTGAGGTTTAATTTGAGCATTTAAAGGGTGCAGAGGAATCCATCTGATTTGTGCTTTGTTTTGTGCATATATAATGCTGGGAGGGGTGCATCTGATCTCATGTATAATTTGGCCATATACAGGATTCATTGGCATGCAATTAATCTGGGGTCTCATTTAAGCATATAAGGACAAAAAAACATAGGGAGCAAACATCTGATGTGGGCTTTAATTTGGGCATATATAGGGTGCATCTGTTGTGGGGACACTTTTGAGCAGATAACAGACATAGAAGCATAGATATTGACCACAGGTAAGAACCAGAACGTCCTTCAAGTCTGCAAATTCATATCTCAAACATTCTTGAAGTCTTACACATCATTTTGCCATACCATCTATTGGAAGTCTGGTCCATGAATAGATCATCCTTTATGACATAAAAGAGGGGTACAGAGGCAAGGGACATACATCTGACCTGAGGTCTGAGTTGGGTATTTATTGCAAAATGTGTTTTTGGTAAGCAAAAAAACATAATTCTATTTACTTTTAGGGGCTGAATGGCCCCTGATGCCCCTGTTTCTGCACAAGCCTTCAGACCGCTGCTCCTTAACTGGTCTGCTGCCTCTGAGGCTACGGACATCTATTGAGTATAATCAGATTGATTGACACCCCCTGCTAGCGGCCGATTGACCACGAATGTGCAGGGGGCGGCATTGCATAAGCAGTTCACCAGAACCAGAACTGCTTGTGCTGTTGGCATTCAGCGATGTCTGATGGACATGATACGCTACAGCGTATCATGTCCGCCAGACATTGATAAATCGGCCCCATATACTAGTCAATGTTTCCACTTACATTAATTCTATTGCTCCTTATAAGTAAATAAATATCAAAGGGGCAAAAATGTCTCTTGCACAGAGTTCCTTTCATTAGTTCATTATTCATTAGTTTCGTCACTGTACATTATACATTAAATAAACCAGACATAGTTTAGTTTTCTTTTTTCTTTTGAATGAATTTGTAATGTTCTTTAGAACTGGGTTGGTAAATTATATAATAGAGATTTTCATTACTTACCATTAATCAATTAATCAAACATCATTACTGAAAAACGACAAAAAAAAAACTTTACGGGGCAAGCAGACCATGAGAACCTTTTTTTTAAACAATGCATTATGGTCTTCACAACTATATATACATATTAATGTGTTCCTTAGTTTTTAAGCTAAAACAAATTATACAAAATATTCCATCATGTTACAAGTTAATTCTTTAAATATTTGTTTAAATTATGTTTTGCACAAAACAACAGTTGTCTGCTACATAAAGCCGCTCAGCACATTCTATAATTAAAATTCAGATGAGGTCATGATAAGTCTTGCTCCAGCCTTAATGTGCTTTCATATTGTATTAACATCACATTTGGGATATCAATGCCTTAGTGGAAACACATATACTGGTATTGCAAAGTGCAGTTGTCCTTGATTATTCTTTATGTTTTGTAATATAACGTATTAAGCAATGTGCAGGCCTGACAAATAATGCTTGTCATAAAAGTTTTACAATATAATTGGATTCCTGACTAGTAAAGAGAACAATGAAGCTGTTTTTCATCCCAGGTCAATTGCTACAGGCACACGGCCACTTCTTAAGGTGCACAGTTGCAACAGTAAATTGAATATGAGTAATATAGTCCTCTATATCTGTATTAATATTGTTCATGAAGTACAAACAATTTTACTGAGCCATAAGTGAGGAGAATGGAAGGATATTTGATACAACTTTATTGTAGGAGTAAGGTAAATATGTTACACACACACACACACTATATATATATACATACAGGCATACATATCTATCTATCTATCTATCTATCTATCTATCTATCTATATACACCGACAATATATATATATATGTGTTATTTAGGCAACACAGCTCTTACATGTAACTAAAGGAAGTTTTACATCATGTTTTAATACTTTTTTGACTTACAGGCAGGGAAAAAGGTAATTTTTGATAATTTAAGAAAAAAAAAATATTAGTGAAAAGGTTAGCATTTTAGAATGTTTGGATTTGAGAATTCTGGATTTGGGAATTTGTACCTGTATATACTTTTAAGCCCTTCCCAGTCAAATACCTTGAAGTATGCAATTTATTGATTTATGTTATTTAATAGATTTATGTTTTTTTATTAGAAATACTTCAGATTCCTATGTTCTTTGTTAAGATTTTTTTTAAATATATGTGTATATACAATATATATCTATATCTGTATACTTTCACATAGATATATAGTTATAGATATATATTTTACAAAAATATATAAAGATTCAGAGCTTTTGTGAGGCAGGTTCGCACATGCAAGCCTGCTTCCCTCAATGAAAGAAACAGCAGTCATTAGACACTGCTTCTTACACGATTCATCATCTCTGAGGTGGCGGAGTGAAATCACCTTGAACTTTCTCAAGGTGATTGACAGGTCCTTCTTTCATGCGATTGGTTGCGTGATAGAAGGGACGGGCATTAAACGCTCACTTAAGTGTGTAATGATACATATGAGCATCGGACAAACAGGATCCACTGCTCGTATGTCGCAAAGGCAAGAAGACAACTTCTCAAGTTGAGAAGCTTGTCCCTTTGCCTTATAATACATAGAGCCAATAGTCCAACGTTTCAAACAAGCAATTGGTTCCTAGTCATGTCCTAAGAACCAATCGCTGGCTTGAAACGTTGTTGTTGCTGTATTATGGACCCTGTATAAATAAAGATTTTTTATTCATTATTTGGAGGCTGGAAATCTTTTGGAATTTGACTCACCACACAACTACCACACTGAAGTTACGATCTGAAATTGCACAAATAAATAAAAAACATTTACAAGTCCTACTCTGCAAATGAAAGTGATCTGCCATAGAAACTGAAGTGCCAAGTCTGTCTCACACTGTGCATAGTGGTTTAGTGCACACTCAGAAAAACTCTCAAATGCTAATGCTTTGCTCATTGTAATGACATTTCCCACACTCAATAGTACTCTGCTGTAGTGCCCTATGGTTGCTGCCAAAATGTAAAAAAAATATTTTTTTAAATAATAGTTGTGCTTACTTCATGGGGCCCCCTGGCCCCCTTGCCCACTGGGCCCCTGACAGGAGTCACCCTATTCACCCCCTGATGGCGGCCCTGTAGATAGATAGATAGATAGATAGATAGATGATAGATCATTTACTTAAAATATTATATATAAATATATATATATATATTATATATATGTATTTAAGAATAAATAGAACTATGTGAAGAACATTGGAATGTGAGATATTAATGCTTCATGTCGGGTTAACACATGAGAAAACGCATTTAGGTTTGCACGACTTGTTGGGTGTTAAGTTTCTTTCCATTTTTTACTATATGGGACAATAGGTCAACTTGCTTGCGATATTCCATGTTCAGCTTTTTGCGCATGTAGGGTCATGACTTATGCAAAAACGTTTTACTTTCAAGGCGCAGTTAGAACGTGAGCAGGAGTGAGAATTAGCCCTCCACTTGTAATCTAGCCCACTGTTGTCTCTCTATGTGGGTACGATCCATGTTGTATCAGTTTTCAGTTCTACAGGATATGAACAATAAATAGTAAAAAGATATCCCTTAAATAGAGATTTGGGCACACTGTATTTAAGTGACATGTTTATAATTAAAGTAACATTACAAGTGATCAAGATAGAACTTTAAGAGAGAAAATGCATTATAAAATTGTAAACCCATTCTAGAGAATGAAGTACCAGGAGGATAAATGAAGGTATGTGCATATTTAGATTTTTATATCTTTGTATCATATTTATTTGAAAAAGTTAATTGAAATAAAAGCAGACAACACATTTTCATAGATGCAGTATAGCAAACATTTTTTTAAAATGATTATTTAGTATACATTTGGGATCTGAATTCCTTGTATCTTATCTATGAAGACATTTTTACTTGGCTTTATTAAAGGTTGTACCAACAAACTATTTTGCATTGCCACAGTACCCATAAAACAATATGTACATTTGTATACATCCTTTAAGCAATAGAAGCAATTTGTCACATATCTACAATGCACAGCCTTGTTTGTCTTTAAAAATCTTGGTAAACAAATGGAAAAAGATGCAATTTGCAGGCGTTATATTTGTGGATCAGTTCTTTCAGTTTGATCATTTATGCTAGTTGTTAAAAAAAAGCAGATGCATTGCAAATGTATGCTACACTTTTTAAGATAACCAAAATGTGTTTATCTGTAAACATGTTCAGCAATAACATTTGAACTCTGTAAAATATTCTTCCCAAAGCTGTTATTAGTTTGCAGTTTTCGTGATTCTATTAAGAGTATTTCTTTCTGTGGGTCATTTGGCTCTCAGCAGATATTTCATGGCTGATTTGAAACGGCTTCCCTTAATTAATTCAGGACACCTGCAACCTGTAATTGATTTGGCACTGATTATAATTTTCTGACATCTATCCAATGATCGTAGTATTTTTGGAACGTCATTTCTTTCATACTTTCGAAAATTAACTGTGTAGAAAAATTCTTTTTATTTGCTTATTATACCAGCCAAAAACAGATATAGAAAGTGATTTCTATGTTTGTGCTCATGAATGTTGATTGACATACATATTTATTTTGTCCGTAGGGACGTTTATGTTCAAAATCAAAAGACAATTATCAATAATGACTTACGCAAACTGCTATTACCTATTTTGCTTTTAATAGGATATACTTTTAAGCATTTTCCTATTATATTTTGATTGAATTTTGATTGTTATTTGCAAAATGGCTTAGCTTATAAAGTACAACATCAGAATAAAATGCATTTTCCCTCTATAACATTTAATGAAAAGTATACAAAGAAAATGATAGGTGTGTATTATGATAGTTAAATGTAACATTCAAGATTACATCTGCCTGTCAAAGTGGCATTTAACAAATATATATTATTTTACCAATAATGTGGTTGATTCTACTCTTTCTGATTTCAATAAAATGGGTTCAGACATTTTTATTTTTTATATCAAAGTGATCACAATCTTTCTGAGTCAAATGCATCTGATGTTGATAACTGCCATTATATTCAATCTCAATTTCCCAATTATATTGTTATTAGCTGATAATTGCTGTTGATCATTGAAATCCGAAATGTGTTAACACTGGTTTAATGGAGTACAAGAGATTTGAGTGTTAAACAATCTGCATGGCATTTGTATATGGGGGTGATAGGTATACAGGGCAGTTTTGCTTAATGGTTTTTTTAAAACTTTTTTTTTTTTTTAAATAATTTTTTATTGAGGTTTTGCACAACAAACATAGAACATTGATCGCCTTTTAACAACAAAGAAAAGACAGATATAATTGAGCAAAATATTTCAGCAATTATAAAATAGGCAGTAGAAAGGCTAATGAAACCTCGATTTTACAATATAATAGCAGAATAGACTGAAGCCAACTTTAGAAGCCAACTTGTAGGCCAAATAGTCTAGGAATGTAAAATATCACTGATCGTCAGATGAGCAGCTCCTTACGAGCTTCAAAAAGAAAAAGTGAATGAGTATATAGTAAGGAGGGGGGTTTAGGAATTGTCAATAACAATCAGCGGGGGGGGGTTTAGGAATTGTCAATAACAATCAGCACCGCTTTAAATATGAGTTATTGATCTAGAGATGAAAAGGTGGAAGGTGGAGGGGCGGAGCCGTAGATAAGAACGTCAAGAGGGATGTGGAGGGGCCTCTAAATTTATTATCAGAGAGTTAGTTGTAGGGCACAATGTCAGTGTAGACCATATGGCATTTGGCAGCTTGAAATATATGGGCATATAACAGATAATATGTCATCAGGGGGTTATACTGTAAATGTAGATTGGTGCTACTTAAAAAAGTTATATACTAAAGCATTAGGGGAAATCCGGAGCATATTTTAATATTAAGCATGTGTAATAAACAATCTATTGGAAGTCAGAAAGTATATATTATGCTAGCTTCTTAACTTAGATGGGAAAGGAAGCTATATCAAAATGATTTGTTTAAAATTAAAGGGAGATAACATGGGAGTAGGCAGGAGAACTGTAATAGTATACGTTAAGATGAAATATCGGTGTTATATAGTAACTATTCACTAGAGAGCAGGGCCGCCATCAGGGGGTGACAGGGGTGACTCCTGTCAGGGGCCCAATGGGCCAGGGGGGCCCCATGAGGCAAGAACTAAAAAAAAAAATTTTTTTTTTTTTTTTTTTTTTTTACATTTTGGTATCCACCAGTGGGTACTACAGCAGAGTGCTAATTGAGCATGGGAAATTTTATTACAAGTAGTAAAGTATTAGCATTTGAGAGGATTTCTGAGTGTGCACTAAACCACTATGCACAGTGTGAGACAGACTTGGCACTTTGTTTGTACAATGTATGCCTGAGTCAGACGGTGATCACTTTCATTTGCAGAGGAGGTAGGACTTACTGAGCAAATGTAATATTACATTCCAGTTTACTGCCCCTTTATGCAAGGACTTTCCAGATGCAAGGAGGCATTTTATCTAAGATTTTTACATCTGCATAAAATGTTATACTCTCAGACTAAGATTGCTCAGTGTTTGAAATGAGACAGGTTAACTTAAAACTGTTCAGTTTACACTACAGCTGACTTAATTTTGATATACATACCAACGAGCCAAAATCCTGCATTTAACCAGATCTAATGGTATGAGTACCACAGCTTATGGTTCCACCAAGACCATATAGAGTACAGCATTTTCAAAATCCATAAGTACAGCTGACAGATGGGAACATTTGTACACTATATTTGAAGTGGTGCTCTTGGTTGGGTAAAATGGGGAAAAAAACAAGCAAACATATGTCAACCTTTTTTAAAGTACTTTTCTTCATCTATCCATCTACCCAGATCATCAATGTACAATTTTGAATTCACAAAATTATTTTTGTTTGCACATTTACACATATGATTCTTTCAAAAGTGATCTCTTAATTTCTGCAATTTCTTTTATCATGCATGTCACACAATGTTGATTTAGGGGATGAAAAGCATAAATGTTTCCTCCTGTGAGTGTTTCTGTGGGTGTCTGTGTTTATGTCATTGTGCTTTGGTTTGTGTCTCTATGAGTGTGTGTGTTTTTTTTCTGTGGGTCTCTCTGTTAGGGTGGGTATGTCTTTGTGCATTTTCTATGGATGTCTGAGGGTGTGTGCATATGTCTTTGAGCTTTTTCTATGGGTGTCTCTGTGAGGGTGTGTGTATGTTTGTCTTTGTGTATTTTCTCCGGATGCCTCTGTGAGGGTGGGTGTGTATGTCTGTGTTTTCTGTGGATGTCTCTGTGAGGGTGTGTGTGTGTATGTATGTCTGTGTTTTCTGTGGATGTCTCTGTGAGGGTGTGTGTTTTCTGTGGGTGTCTCTGTGAGGGTGTTTGTATGTCTTTGTGTGTTTTCTGTGGATGTCTCAGTGAGGGTGTGTGTATGCATGTCTTTCTGTGTTTTATGTGGTTGAACTTGTCTATCTGTGTGTGTATGTCTTTGTGTGTTTTCTGTGGCTGTCTCTGTGTGTGTGTGTATGTCTTTGTGTGTTTTCTGAGGCTGTCTCTGTCGGTGTTTCCTTGGGTGTATGTGCAAGTTTGAGTTTCTGTGTGTGTCTATTGTCTGTTCCTTTTTAGGACATTTTGACCTTACTACTGATTATTCACATCTTTCTACAAACTTTGAGACTAACAAGACCTTTCCGGAAGTCACCAATCCACGATTTAACCTTTAAATTATTGTTTAGGCTGTTCAGGGCCCTTCCTTTCAGCCACTGCATGCTGTTGTCATCATTTAGTTGGCATCTTCCTTTACAAAAAGATAATCAGAACTCCATATTTTGTTTTCTAAATCTCCTTTTTTTTACAAAACTGTAGTTTATCTCATTACTTGTCAGGTCAATGTAATCAAGTGCTGAGTTTTTGTGTCTGATTGTGTTTTTGTGTTTATTTGCGTGTCTGCTAGAGTGTCTGTATGTGAATCTTTATGTGTGAGTGTGTGTTTCAGTGTATGAGTTTGTCTGCGTGTGTGTATGTTACTACCTTTACAACATTTCCAAGTTTAAATAGACACTTAAGAATAAAGTGCATATACGTTTTTAGTCACTTGGTCAAAAATTGCACGTCAAAAGAGGGGGGGGCCCTGATCAATGGTTAAGTCAGGGGCCCCGACATTTCTAGTGGCGGCCCTGCTAGAGAGTATAGACATTACATGGCATAATATCCTAAAAAGCAGCTAACCTAATAGTATATGATAGCACAAGCAAGCATATCAGTAATAGTATGTAGAGATTACTCAAACCAAGCTCTTGAGAATATTGAATATATTAGGTATAAAAACATTTTAATTAGCCTGGCACATATATGATTAGATTATAGATTTGTTGTCTTTACCTCAAAAAATGATATAGAGCTTAACCACAAATTAGGCATTTTGTCAAGTAAGACATAGGGCAACTAAAATTATCTACATAAGGGTATAGCAAGGTACACCTCAAAGACTAGGCTGCACGGCACTTGATTTTTTAAAAACTTTTAATAAGTTACAAATATTTATTTGTAATATTTTTTTACTATTAATTGAGAAAACATTGGTTTAAGACTATGAGATATTTCCATCAAAAATCATTAATTAAAAACATTAATTACAACCACAATACTTAGTAAACTGTTTATTTAAATGTTTGTAATTCTAAAATATTAGTTTTTCTGTTTTGTTACACCTTTATTTTGTTACGGTAAAATAATCTTGCTCTACGCATGATTAAATATGTAGTATGTACTGCAGGGGGAGAGAGGAATAAAACACAATGTGAAAAGGTAAATTAGAGAAAAAGCAGATAAAATAAATAGTGAATGTACATTGAATTGTGCTTTTCAATATCTTCAATAAGACGTACTAGTCAAAACAAATGTGAAAGAGTGCATTTCAGTTTTATTAGAAGCATTTTTATAATAAACTTAGTAAAAGCTAACAATCTTTCAGCTGCATGCGCAAATATGTTGCTTTAAAACATTACCTTCTCAGAAAAATGATGATGGCTTTTATGATGCAAATTGAGTCATAGCTAAAAAGATACATGCTACTCTTTAGCAGACACAGAGCTAGATCACAAGTGGAGCGCTAAATTATTGTGTGCCCATGATAATTAACCAGCCATTGTAAGTGACCGGTTATTGCTACTGCGAGCACTTGGCAGTTTTGAGGCTTTAAAGTTGGTGGGAGTGGAGTGTTAGAAAAAAAACGGCACTGAAAAGTGCTTTTACATTGCGGTCTATGTGAACTGTGTGTTCCCATAGACCGTAATGTAAATATATATGTTTATAATTGTATACATATACTGTACATTTATATGTTAATGTGTATATACACATATCAACACATAAATGTATATGTATCTATTCATATACGTACATATATATTTATTAATGCTGCGCTACTTACCCCCTTCGCTGAACGAGGTTCTGATGCTGTTTCTGACAGCATCACACTGAGGCTCCCATAGGAGACTATGGAAGCACGCTCTCTTTAGGCAATGCTTCCATTCTCATTGCGATTTACTTGTAATAGCAGGGCACATTATCATGCGCCGGTATTACAAAGTATAACGCTAATTTCGCTTGCACACAAGCGATATTTAGCGCTCCACTTGTAATCTAGCCCACTGTTTTTCAGTGATGGTGCCCGGGGCATACACAGAATATGTGCATATGCCACTAAAGCTAGAAGCATTTTTGATAATACAAATATGTTGCAAATTACATATATGCAAAATATAATCACATTGATGCTTATTTTAATTATGATTATTTTGCCTATTTAGTTCTACGATATAAAACCCAAACATTTTATTTTGCGATTCAGACGTAAGATACAATTTATTTAAATATACTTCTGTTAAAATATTTGCTGCGTTTCAAAAGTATTCTTTGTTAAAGACATACCTAGGTATCTGTCTGGAAAACTACATGGTAAGAAATAGTGCTGAAATCTAGTGATTTTGACAATGTATTACATTGTTTCAAAAGCACTCTCCTGATCTAACTTTCCTGCTTTTCAACAAAAGTTGCCAAGAGAGCCAAGAAAATGTGATAATAGAAGTCAATTAGAAAGTTCTTTACAATTCTATGTTTTATCTGAATCATGACATTTTGGGCTTCATGTCCCTTTAAACATTTTATGGAGATTTAGAGGCCCATTTATCAAGCTCCGAACGAAGCTTGAGGGTCCGTGTTTCTAAAGAGTCTTCAGACTCGCCAGGAATGCAAGTTATGGAGCAACAGTCTAAAGACCGCTGCTCCATAACCCTGTCCGCGGACAGAGATCTCCACAATTCAACCCGATCAAGTACGATTGGGTTGATTGACACCCCCTGCTGGCAGCCGATTGTCCGCGAGTCTGCAGGGGGCGGCGTTGCACTAGCAGCTCACAAGAGCTGCTGGTGCAATACTGAATACGGAGAGCGTATTGCTCTCCGCATTCAGCGATGTCTGTCAGACCTGATCTGCACTGTCGGATCAGGTCCGGCAGACATTTGATAAATAGGCCTCATAGTTTTAATGTAATGTCACTTTAGCTTTTAATATCTGTGATTTTTGTCATATACCAAAAGTGGATGACTAATATACTCATGCTGAAATGAATAATCATTCATATAAGGTGAATAAAGATATTAATATTGGAGTTTAAAATTCAAATGGCAGAAGAAAATCAAGTTTTATTTAAAGCCTAAATATTTGAATGTGTGCAAATATTTCGAGAGTGATGTGACATTAAAAGTGAAGATATTACGGTCATCAAAGAATGTATTTACATATGCCTAGAACAGAATAATCACATGAATCCGTTGTCTTTAAAACGGAATTACTTTTGAGGTTAAGACATATGCCGGGCCTCAAACAGTACCAGAGGAAACAAAAATGAAATGATTCCCTCTTCTGAGAGTCTGACTTGTTCAAATGCATTTACAAATTGCTTTTTAGTTTTTTTTTTTATTGAAAAGAAAATGAGCCTGGAAAGGGCAATTCACATTTTATATGATAGCTGAAATGATAAAAACATACTCCTAGAAATAAAAAAAAAATGAATTCAGACAGAAAATGTCATAAATAAAATATTGCTGGTTATACAAAATCCAGCTTTTATATTTGAAAGCAAATGCAGGAAAATATCAATTATCTGTTGTAATTTTCTTGTTGTTCTTGTAAGATGAAGGAGATAGAATTTGCTATTTGTAATTCAGATATATGAACATATTTTTCATTAACATCACTTATTTTTGATGAATGGCAAAAATATTGTAATTCCCATACAAATTTGTCAGAATTCTCATGCCTTTGATACATTTGTGCAGGGATTTCAAATTAAATGCTTTTCAAATGCATTTGTAGAATAATATTTCCTTTACTACATTGTAACAGTATGACACTAGGATACCACCCAACATTTGCTACAGACTTTATGGGACAGGGAGGTGAGGAACCCTCCTGTATTTTATGAATGGATCAGTGGTACAAGGAGGGTGAGTGTGTTATGCGTGAAGATGTGTGGATTTGGTGCCTGTCATGATCAAAGCCAGTATAGCCCCTGGAAAATGGGACATTTGCCCTAATGAGGGAGACTGAGGGAGGGGCTAGGGCCTCCAAATCCATGTCAATCCCACAACATTGGAGATATCTGAATGGTATGGCCAGGTATTCCAATCCATTAACACAACTTTACCTACTGCTTATCCTATGAATTTTTTTTTTTGCTTTTCTAAAGCTTTAACCACTTGAAAACAATGAATTTTTTAAATGTTAAATGGACAGTAAATTCAAAATGTAATTCACCTTTATACATCCATTATTCATTTTGCTTGTTTTTTGTTTTGTTTTTAGACAGGTATAATATCATATATGTATCTCTATGTTAAAGACCTTAGCATGCTGAGACCTCATATCCTAGAGCCCTTATAACTTTTTTATGCATTTATTTTAATAATTGTTATTAGTCAGTGGTATTATGAGCATAACTGTACATTTATATGTATTTTCAATGTGTTTTGTCAAGCCTAAAGTTAAAGACATAGTAAACACCAAAAATGTTATTGTTTAACCCCTTAACGACCAACGACGTATGGGGTACGTCCTGCAAAAAAATGCAGTTAACGACCAAGGACGTACCCTGTACGTCATTGGTCTTTGAAAGCAGTGGAAGCGATCCTGATCACTTCCAACTGCTTTCATGTTATAGCAGTGATGCCTCGATATTGAGGCATCCTGCTATAACATTTTTTAGCCGTCCGATGCAGAGAGAGCCACCCTGTGGCCCTCTCTGCCTCGGCCATTGATGGCCATGTTCGTTGGTGGGTGGGAGCTTACCCAGGGAGGCGGGTGGGCGGCCATCGGTGGGAAGGGGGACGGGATCGAGTGGGGTGCGCGCGCGTGAACTGGAGCGGGTGCGTGCACATGCACGGGAGCAGGCGCACAAGCGGGCGGGTGTGAACCCTACACTATGGAACAATTGTATGAAAGCACAAGGTGGTACTCTGTGGGAGTGAGGGTGGGCATATAAAAAATGTTTAGCGATCTGGCAGGGGTTGGGGGGTTGGGGGTTGAGGGAGGGCAGCTACACTACAGAAAATAGTATTTTTTAAAAAATAAATAAAAAAAACCATATTTGATTTCAAACTGGGCACTGGCAGACAGCTGCCAGTACCCAATAAGGCGCAATAAGGCAGAGAGAGGGGGGTTAGAGAGCTGTTTGGGGGGATCAGGGAGGTTGGGGGCTAAGGGAGGATACTACAGAACGGAATTATTATTTAAAAAAAAAAAAAAAAAAAAACTCTTATTTTAGTACTGGCAGACTTACTGCTAGTACTTAAGATGGCGGGGACAATTGTGGGGTGGGGGAGGGAAGAGAGCTGTTTGGGAGGGATCTGGGGGTGTGATGTGTCATGTGGGAGGTTGATACCTACACTAAAGCTAAAATTAACCCTGCAAGCTCCCTAAAAGCTCCCTAATTAACCCGTTCACTGCTGGGCATTATACACGTATGGTGCGCAGCGGCATTTAGCTGCCTTCTAATTACCAAAAAGCAAAGCCAAAGCCATATATGTCTGCTATTTCTGAACAAAGGGGATCCCAGAGAAGCTTTTACAACCATTTATGCCATAATTGCACAAGCTGTTTGTAAATAATTTTAGTGAGAAACCTAAAATTGGGAAAATTTTCCGTTTTATTTTTATTTGTTCGCATTTGGCGGTGAAATGGTAGCATGAAATATACCAAAATGTGCCTAGATCAATACTTTGGGTTGTCTACTACACTACACTAAAGCTAAAATTAAAACTACAAGCTCCCTACATGCTCCCTAATTAACCCCTTCACTGCTGGGCATAATACACGTGTGGTTCGCAGCGGCATTTAGCGGCCTTCTAAATACCAAATAGCGATGCCAAAGCCATATATGTCTGCTATTTTTGAACAAAGGGGATCCCAGAGAAACATTTGCAACCATGTATGCCATAATTGCATAAGTTGTTTGTAAATAATTTCAATGAGAAACCTAAAGTTTGTGAAAACATTTGTGAAAAAGTGAACATTTTTTTTTATTTGATCGCATTTTGTA
Organism: Bombina bombina; assembly: GCF_027579735.1. NCBI lineage: Eukaryota > Metazoa > Chordata > Amphibia > Anura > Bombinatoridae > Bombina > Bombina bombina. The sequence goes on along the minus strand of NC_069501.1, from coordinate 1,171,983,365 downwards.
GTGAAATGGTGGCATGAAATATACCAAAATGGGCCTAAATCAATACTTTGGGATGTCTTCTAAAAAAATATATATACATGTCAAGGGATATTCAGGGATTCCAGACAGATATCAGTGTCCCAATGTAACTAGCGCTAATTTTGAAAAAAAGTGGTTTGGAAATAGCAAAGTGCTACTTGTATTTATTGCCCTATAACTTGCAAAAAAAGCAAAGAACATGTAAACATTGGGTATTTCTAAACTCAGGACAAAATTTAGAAACTATTTAGCATGGGTGTTTTTTGGTGGTTGTAGATGTGTAACAGATTTTGGGGGTCAAAATTAGAAAAACTGCTTTTTTCCATTTTTTCCTCATATTTTATAATTTTTTTATAGTAAATTATAAGATATGATGAAAATAATGGTATATTTAGAAAGCCCATTTAATGACGAGAAAAACGGTATATAATATGCGTGAGTACAGTAAATGAGTATGAGGAAAATTACAGCTAAACACAAACACTGCAGAAATGTAAAAATAGCCTTGGTCCCAAACGGACAGAAAATGGAAAAGTGCTGTGGTCATTAAGGGGTTAAAAAGATAGATAACCCCTTTATTTACCATTCCCCAGTTTTGCATAACCAACACTGTTATAGAAATATACTTTTTACCTCTGTAATTACCTTGTATCGAAGCTTTTGCTGACTGCCTCCTGATCTCAGCTCTTTTGACAGACTTGAATTTCAGGCAATTAGTGCTGACTCTTAAATAACTTCACATGCATGAGCACAATATGTTATCTATATGAAACACATGAACTAACGACCTCTAGCTGTGAAAAACTGACAAATTTAGAGGCAGCTTTCAAGTGCTTAGAAAGTAGCATATGAGCCTACCTAGGTTTAGCTTTCAACTAAGAATAACAAGAGAACAAACCAAATGTGATGATAGAAGTAAATTAGAAAGTTGTTTAAAAGGACGTTTACTTTCAACTCGTAATACACGCAGTACTTCCGACACATGCAAAAAAAAAACTATATTGCTAATGCTCATGAAATAGTTAGCGCGCCACTCATAATTTAGCCCTTTATGGGCCATTAAAATGTTGAATATAGCATCCTTTTAAATCACAAGTAAGCTTATAAATTTACTTTGCATACTGCCTTTTATTTTGTGAATGTGCATTGTACGTTTATCTTAGACAACACATTTGATTGTGAATTTCTTTACAGAGAACATTATGTTCAAGTAAGATAGATGGGGTGATTTGTGTATATTGTGACACCTACTGCCAAATGACATAGTTTTTCTTGGTGTACAAAGACAAATTGGGCAAATCACAGCAAAGTTAAACTCGGTTGGAAAGCTGATTTCTTTTACTTTTGGGAACAATTTATTTGTTTCCGTTGATGTAGTCAAAACCAGGAACAATTACTACTTAAACATACAGTAAATTACAATTGACTATTTGAATATGCGCTACTAAGGTAAAACTATTATGTTTAACACATCCATAAACATTATTTGTTTTTTTAGAATATTCGTGTGCTGCACTATACGGTATTAATTTTGTTTAAAACAAAAGGAATACAGAATATTTGTTAACATTTACCTTTGTTTTCATTAAAACACATGTAAATGTTATTTTGTTGAAGGTGGCACAGTGTCACATGCAGGTTAAAATACTTACCTATAGTATACGGGGGAGTCGTGCTAATCCGACCCTTCTTCACAGGGTCCAGGGCCGCGTTAATTGGAGGATTAAAGGGACATTATACACTCATTTTTTCATTGCATAAATGTTTTGTAGATGATCTATTTATATAGCCCATAAAGTTGTTTTTTAAAATAAATGTATAGTTTTGCTTATTTTTAAATAACATTGCTCTGATTTTCAGACTCCTAACCAAGCCCCAAAGTTTTATGTGAATACTGTCAGCTACCTTCTCCAGCTTGCTCCTGTTTGTGTAAAGGGTCTTTTCATATGCAAAAGAAGGGGGAGGGGGGGAGTGTCTTATTTGCCACTTGCAGTGGGCTTTCCAGCTACCTTTTCAACAGAGCCAAGCTGACAGCTTCTAAGTAAGTTTTTAAACAGTTTTATACTGGATTTTTATATCAGTATCTGTGCATCTTATTCTTGATAGTAGTGTCTATTACATGCAGTTATATGAAAATGAGTGTATACTGTCCCTTTAATGACTAACAAACATCACCTTTGGAAAAAACTTTGATGATGTCATCAAAAAGACATAAAACACTAATTCAATGATAGATACAAAGGTGTACTCAAAGCAAAAGATTGATCTAAGAATTTATATTTTTTTTTTAGTTATGCTTAATATTTAAAGAATATGGGGCCTATTTATCAAAGCGTCAACTTAAAATACGCTGAAATTCTGTGTCGTATTTATCACAAGATTGATCTGCCATAGTTATCAAAGCATCAAGATCGGCAAATGTTAAAATTTGTGATGTAAAATACGATACTGCAATCTCAATCCAACTCAGATCGATGCGAGTTGAAAACTGTGGTATTCGAGCGGTATTGTGTTCATTCGCCTTCCTTTTCAACACTATTTGAAGCTCTCACAAAGTTATCAAAAATTCTACATTTACGCTTGCGTCTTTTTCGACTCAGCGTACCTAACGCGTGTTTAATCCGCCACCCTTGAGGTCGCGGATTCCATAGAAGTCAATGGGAGTCTGAAAACACAGAAAGCTTATGTTCAATGCTGCAAGAGAATGAAGTATATTACATAATAAAAGTAAATTAGAAACTTTATTAAATTTGTATACCCTTTCTAAATCAAACAATATTATTGCTTCACATTTGGTGCACTAGTAGATATAGGGAAAAATACATTACTACTTATGGATTATGCTACAACTTTGTCTCTCATTACAAAGCAAGGGGACAATATTTCTACATATTTGGTGCAAAGTTGTGCCCAAACTTGTTGCACTAATAGATATAGAGATAAAAATGAAATAAATACACAACATAATATAGCTAACTTCCTTTTTATTTTTTGTGAAAAATCTATGTGCACCGTGTTTAAGCCATGTAATACAAGTCCCACTCTCCACTTCGCGCCATATTTGACGCAACACTTTTCACACCAGTTATGACTCAAACTCCTAAATAACCCACACACTAGTGAATTTTTCCACCACTTTTGATTGGAATATGCATAATCACATGAGTTATGACATCTGCCAATCTGATTCAAATACAGATTATAAACTATCACTAACTAATCAAATTGCTTGATACTTGTGCCATTGATCACTCATCAGAACTTATAAGTGCCATTTGTTACATTGTGTATTATACTTTGAAACTATGTATATGTGAAATTAGTATTAAAGATAAACATTGATGCTGACATTAGGACAGACAGTGTAATATTTTAGACAAGGATTTTAAAATTCGAATTGATGTTTGATTCAATGGGGCCTATCTATCAAGCTCCGAATGGAGCTTGATGGCCCGTGTTTCTGGCGAGTCTTCAGACTCGCCAGAAACAGCAGTTATGAAGTAGCGGTCTAATGACCGCTGCTCCATAACCTGTCCTCCTGCTCTGAGCAGGCGGACACACATCGCCGTTCAACCCAATCGAGTACGATCGAGTTGATTGAGAGCTCCCTGCTGGCGGCCAAGTCAGCAGGGGGCGGCGTTGCACCAGCAGCTCTTGTGAGCTGCTGGTGCAATGTTAAATGCGGAGAACGTATTGCTCTCCGCATTTAGCGAGGTCTTGCGGACCTGATCCGCACTGTCGGATCAGGTCCCCAAGACCTTTGATAAATAGGGGCCAATAGCTCAAAGGGATAGCCCACATAATTTTAACTGTCATGATTCAGATACAGCAGAAATTAAAATCACCTCTTTAATGTCATGCCTTTTTCAGTGTATTTGTTACTTCTCTTGAATTTCTTTTTCATTAAGAAATGTCATCTTATATGCCAGCCCATTTTATAACACCTGTGTAGGGGTGGATTTTAAAAATAGATTGCAATCAGGAGGGGTTACACAAGTGCAGAGAGAAAACTAGCCCAACTCTTAAAAGAACAGGAAACCCCAAAATATTCTTTCATGATTTGGATAGAACATACAATTTTAAACAACTTTCCAATTTACTTTTATTATAAAATTTGCTTAATTCTCTTGTTATCCTTTGCTGAAGGAACAGCATTGCAATACTGGCAGCTAGCTGAACACATCTATTTAGCTAATCACAAGAGACAAATGTGTGCAGGCACCAATTAGCAGCAGCTCCCACTAGTGTAGGATATGTGCATATTCTTTTCCAACAAGGGATTCAAAGAGAACCAAAGCACGTTTGAAAATAGAAGTGAATTTTAAAGTGTTTTAAAATCACATGCTCTATCTGAATCATGCAACTTAAATTGTTACTTTCCTATCCCTTTAAAATATCCATTGATTGCAAATAAATATGTATGATACTCTGATTACATGTTATATTCGCAATTATTCCTGCTCAGAATAATACATTTACAATATATAGTGGTATAAATACACACAGAGATATGACAGACAACATTGTTTAGAACAGAAAAAGGAACTTCGGGACAATATGTTTGCAAAAGACTTCTGACATAACACACACAAGTATGTGCAAGGATATATGTACAAATTCTAGCATTAATAATAATTTAAAAAATAAATAAAAAATATGACTCCTAGAAATTAGAAAGTATCATATAACAAAATCAATGTAAAAATAACTTTCTATGGCAGATGAGTTAAGGAGCAGTGGTCTTATGATGAAATGGTATAAATAAAGTTGGGAAAAACCCGAATAACCGCGACATTGATGACTGTTTGTTAACACCAGTCCGATGCTCTTCACACCGTACTTGACGCGCATGTTTTTTGACAGATTTTTTGATAAATAAGGAGAACGTATTCAGGTCCGCGGCAGCGATATCTGGCGAGCGTATTGACGCCGGCGAATGCAACATAGTTGACGCTTTGATAAATAGGCCCCATAATGTAAATTTTAGACTTCATAAAGCTATGGGCTGTGACATGTAACTTACTTCTTTTCGACTGAGGCCAATTAGAAAGAGTTATAAGTTGGACACTAGATTCTGCAACCAGTGTAAAGTCTGAAATTTGCACTTCCACTATTGAAAGATGACATAATACATAATTAGGGCATAATGTCTTTCTTACCAAATATAATTATTTATGTTTCAATCTCAAATATTTTAATATCTTTTAATTTTTAAATAAGAGTGTGTCTAGTCTAGCCAATCACAAGCTGCACCAGTCAATGGGCTACATATCAATCTTATGGCAACTGAGTAATAGGTCAGATAGATAAAGCCTAAAATATCAATTGAATTATCACTAGTGATTATATTATGTAGGTGTTATAAAGGTAACAGTGATTTAAAGTGCAACCAATCAATTAACACAATAAATACTAACTACATTAGCCATGCCTCCACTACAAGACCCAACCCTCCTTTCAAACAAACCAACTATCCTACATAGTCTCAGTAATATACTCCACACACATGAACAATATTTGTCTAGCTCTCTCTTCTGCAACATTCACAAACCCTGGCCTCCCTAGCATAAATCCCTATGAGCAATACTGGGCTAATTATCCTATATGTCCCACACAAAACCATATTTTCCTAGCCTTCCTCTGCCCCCTACAAATATGAGCAATCCTGGGCTATGTATCCAATATGCTCCACACAAACCCCTATCTCACCTAGCCTACTACACAACTCAGTATAAGCAATTCTGTATTTTTGTTCCTTTATGCCGCACACAAAAACCTATCTTTCCTAGCCTACCCCTGCCCCCTTAGAACTCTATTTGAGCAATCATGTGCTAATAATTGTATATGCCCCACACAAAGCCCTATCTTTCCTAGCCTACTCCTATCCCCTACAAAACTCCCTAGTGACACTGGTCCCTACAATTCAGGTCATAAGGTCAGTGCCAAACAAAGACACTATTATTTTGTAATATGCTTCTAGTGAGCTATCCCTAAATAATAGAGAATTTACTGTGATCCTGTTGTAGAAATGAGATTAGGGCTTTGTAGAATAAATGTACTTCCCAAATAGAATAATAGGGATTAAATAACACCTGCACATCCAAATTTTGACCCTTTTATGGAGGCAGTGATTGACCTCACAAGACCCTGTTTATGTTGGAAACTTTTCAAAAGCTCTAGTTTTTAGATTTCAGGTTTCTTGTTTTAAATAAAAAAATGAAAAATCATTCAAACGTTGAAAAAGTTTAAACTTTTTAAATGTGTTTTACAAATTATATAAATCCAGTGTCTCTTTGAAACATGTTATTTGAGCTATAAACCAACATGAATTTAATCTTTAATTTAATACTTAGATCGTATATAGAGATAATTGGAAATAAATATAAACGAGAATCTTGTCTTTATTCATTTAAACTCCAAAGTTTGGAGACTTCTGCACATTACATATTCTGTACCCTATCTAGTTTATTAAGTGCCGTTCAATCAGGAATTTTCTGCACCAGCATCAATTATTCTTGATCAAATTCTACAGGATTAAGGATTGTTTTGTAAAGGCACACCATTAATTAGTCACAGAAGCTAAATAACGGTATTGATCTTAAATCACAGAGCAGATAAACTTTATCTAATGTCCTCAGCTGTGCAGAGTTAATGAAGGTTTATCATTTTCTTATAACTTTGTTTATTTGGAATCCACAAGTTAATCATATTGTTAAAAGTTATTTTGCAGTTTTGATGATTTTCATATTCTCTTTTTTCCTTGAGAAATCTGAGACTTAAAATATACAAACACATTACTAGGAGCTTTGTATTTGCCAGAAGTTATTGTATTAACCCTAGACACCCAGGGCCGGATTTACATCTCAGGTGGCTGTCTTATTTAGGACAACTAAAAATAAATATTAGATGTAAAATTACATTTTCCCTTTTATGGAGATACACAAATACATACACCAATTGCAATATTTGTTGTAATGGAAGCTACACCAAAAATCAATATTCACTTGACTCAAATGGCCATACCATTTCTATTATGTATAACAAAAACAAATAATGTTAAACTTTTAATGCAAAATATTCTAAAGAAAACCCTATTTAAAGGGACATAAAATGTGACAGTTTGCTGGGCATTTTATTATTGCACTAGTGCTTGCACAGAAGTGTGTTAGCCTCTTGCAAAAGAGTTAAACACATAGTCAATGTCAGTTCTGAGACAGCAATACACATCTGTGCAGACCCAGATGGGCTCATAGGACATGTTTATTGACAAGCCATTAGTGTATTGCTTTTCTGGAGATGACTTTGACTATGTGCTTAACATTTTGTTGGAGTTAAACACAGTTTTGTGTAAACAATAGCAATATTAAAACTAGCAGCATGCAAGCTCATCACCATCAACAACCTGTGCAGCCAGTGGAAGAAAATATAAAATGTAGGTATTTTTTTCCACTACATGAAAAAAAATCTTGTAAACTCTGATATTTTTGGTACAATTACACACAGATGTTACATTTATTTTGTTCTGAAATATAAATATAATATGATGTTGCTCTCAATGGAAAACATGGAATGTTGTAGATTATATGTAATCCAGGGGTCAACAAATGTGTTTAAAATTCGAATTTAGAAATTCAATTTACCACAATACAAAAATACCACACTTACTTGATAAAAGAACAGTTTAACAATTTTTAATGTGATGTGTGTGTATGTGTGTGTGTATATATATATATATGTGTGTGTGTGATGTGTGTGTGTGTATATATATATATGTGTGTGTGTGATGTGTGTGTATGTGTATATATATATATATATATATATATATATACACACATACATATACATACATACAAGCAAATATGCCATGTGAGTGGTTTACACACATACACATTTTACAGCCTTACAGTCTACAAACTTTGTTGTCAAAGTGCCCTAAAGGCTGTAAATCACAATTGGCAGCTTGTAATAAAGAGCAGAGCAGCTAGTCCCACATAACCTCCACACCTCCAATGCCTTTATAGAACAAAAACATTCATCCTGAAGCAGAATTTAAACTCCTGGCTATAAAAAAGGAATACAGCACATAACAAGTGAATACACTGCAACCCTCTCTGGTAGCCAAGGGGTTAAAGTGCTCTGCTTGTTATGTTTTCATTCTAGGCAGCATTAGAAGCCTTGTACAGTCCTAACCTGTTCTGAAGCTTTCATTCCTCAAGAAAAAGTTTCTGCACCACATCAGCATGGAGCTTGGCTGTGTGAGGCAACAGAAGTACATAAAATAAAAGTGAAACTAAACATGCCTGGCGAAAATGGGAGGAGTTTAGTTTTAATCTTTGCCCCTCTCTCCTTCATGGCTCCCTCAACTGCTGTAACATATTCCCAATGAAACATTCGACTTTGTAGGCACCTGGCAGCACAATTCTTACTAAAATAAATGCCCTCATAAAAAAAAAAAAAAAAATATTTTTTTTTTACTGACAGGCAGGCGCCCCTCACTGCAAGGCGCCTGTAGGCACATGCCTACTGTGCCTAATGGGAAATCCAGCCCTGTAGACACCGTTAGGATGTCCCATGTTGTGCTAACAGCACTGAGCAAAAAAACATCCTAATGACATCTTGGGTTAAAGCAATTAAAGTGATAATATATATATATATATATATATATATATATATATATATATATATATATACTTTTAAACATTAAATAGTGCTCTGTTTTATGCATAATAAAAATACATTTGTAAATTCTGGCAAATGCAAAGCTTTTTTTTTGGCCTCCTGCTCCCTCCTACTTTTAAGCAATGGAAAATATGAATGGGGGGCATGCCTAGCCACATCATGTGTGTTCATGTGCATGTATGCTAGTCATATGGGTCTGTACTGTATGTTAGATGGGTGTGTCTGGCTGTGCCAATGGTATATATATATATATATATACTGTATATATATGTGTGTGTGTGTGTGTGTGTGTGTGTTTACTAGGACAATTATTAAGGAAAAATACGAACAACAATGGACATTTTGTTTTGCATATGAAAGACCAACATTGAAACGTTTCTCTAACCTGGAAACTACAATTGTGTGAACAAAGCAAGCCTCCTTAGTTTTACAAAAAAATCATTATTTAGCACTGGAATTTTTTAAAATGGAATGTTAAATAGTTAAATTGTTCAGAAGTAATTTGCTGTATTTACGAATTTAATATTGTTTACTGAAAAAAATATATGAGCTTGAAATACAGTTATTGGTATCTTAAATTGTATAAATTTGTGCATTTTCCTTTCTTATGCACCTTACAAAAACAATGACTACCTATATAGGGATATATTCCAGTGCATTAGAATCACAGTAAGTGTATTACAAAAGTTTTTGCAGGATTTTAAAAATCAAAAGAGACCTAAAAAGTAAGCCTCAAATCACTTTATGGCCCCGTTTATGAAATGACAGGCAGACAATGCTCATTCCCAGGAACCTTTCTGGCTTGCATGCTTGTGCAGCCACGCCCCCTGCTCTTGCCCAACCAGTCACAAAAGAGTAAGGCTTTCAAAATCATCCCGATCAGATCGAATTATGATAATATAACTCCGCCACCCTACAACTACAACATAAATGGAGCCCATTAGATTAGATGGTTGAGTGATCGCATTTTGTTATTTTATTAAGACACTTGCAGATAAAGGATTTTGATTTTGGTACCCCTTAATTTTCTTTCCTTTGATAATTAACCATCTCAAAAATAAAGTGCTTAAAATATATGTTTACTTTAATTTTAGTGAACATTTCTATAAATTCCCATTTATATCTCAAACCTAAAATATTCTTACAAGAATATATATACATTGCTAGATTATTTGTGCTCAACTATTTAATATTCAAGAGTAACATGAAAATAACTTTTAAAACATTATTATGCTATTATATTTTTCATTTCGAGTTTAGAGATCACACATTCACCTAGATTATGAGTCTTGCGTTAGCCTTAAAAAGCAGCATTGAGAGGTCCCAACACTGCTTTTTAACGCCCGCTGGTATTACGAGTCTGGCAGGTACAGGTGTACCGCTCACTTTTTTTCCACGACTCGAGCATACCGCAAATCCCCTTACGTAAATTACGTATCCTATCTTTTCAATGGGATTTTCCTAATGCCGCTATTATGAGTCTTGGAAAAAGTGAGCGGTAGACCCAGTAGTTAAGAGTTTTATGGGCTAACAACGTAACATAAAACTCTTAACTAAAGTGATAAAAAGTACACTAACATCCATAAACTACCTATTAACCCCTAAACTGAGGCCCCCCCCGCACATCGCAAACACTTAAATACATTTTTTAACCCCTAATCTGCCGACCGGACATCGCCGCCACTGTAATAAATATATTAACCCCTAAACCGCCACACCCCCACCTCGCAAACACTAGTTACATTTTATTAACCCCTAATCTGCCGTCCCTAACATCGCCGACACCTACCTACATTTATTAACCACTAATCTGCTGCCCACAACGTCGCCGCCACTATATTAAATGTATTAACCCCTAAACTTAAGTCTAACCCTAACCCCTCCTAACTTAAATATAATTTAAAATAATCAAAAAAAATTACTACAATTAAATAAATGATTCTGATTTAAAACTAAATACTTACCTATAAAATAAACCCTAAACTAGCTACAATATAACTAATAATTACATTGTAGCTATTTCAGGGTTTATTTTTATTTTACAGGCAAGTTTGTATTTATTTTAACTAGGTACAATAGTTATTAAATAGTTATTAACTATTTAATAACTACCTAGCTAAAATAAATACAAATTTACCTGTAAAATAAAACCTAACCTAAGTTACAATTACACCTAACACTACACTATAATTAAATAAATTACCTAAATTAACTACAATTAATTACAATTAAATTAAATAAACTAAAGTACGGAAAAAAAAAACACACTAAATTACAGAAAATAATAAAATAATTACAAGAATTTTTAACTAATTACACCTAATCTAATCCCCCTAAAAAATAAAAAAGCCCCCAAAAATAATAAAAATCCCTACCCTATACTAAATTACAAATTGCCCTTAAAAGGGCCTTTTGCGGGGCATTGCCCCAAAGTAATCGGCTCTTTTACCTGTAAAAAATATACAATACCCCCCAACATTAAAACCCACCATCCACACACCCAACCCTACTCTAAAACCCACCCAATCCCCCCTTAATAAAACCTAACACTAACCCCTTGAAGATCACCCTACCTTGAGATGTCTTCACCCAACCGGGCAGAAGTGGTCCTCCAGACGGCCAGAAGTCTTCATCCGATCCAGGCAGAAGAGGACCTCCAGATGGGCAGAAGTCTTCATCCAGGCGGCATCTTCTATCTTCATCCATCCGGAGCGGAGTGGGTCCATGTTCAAGCCATTCGATGTGGAGCATCCTCTTCCATCCGACGACTAACACTAAATGACGGTACCTTTAAGTGACGTCATTCAAGATGGTGTCCCTTCAATTCAGATTGGCTGATAGAATTCTATCAGCCAATCAGAATTAATTTAGGAAAAATCCTATTGGCTGATGCAATCAGCCAATAGGATTGAAGTTCAATCCTATTGGCTGATCCAATCAGCCAATAGGATTGAGCTCGCATTCTATTGGCTGTTCCAATCAGCCAATAGAATGCAAGCTCAATCCTATTGGCTGATTGGATCAGCCAATAGGATATTTTCTTCCTTAATTCCGATTGGCTTATAGAATTCTATCAGCCAATAGGAATTAAAGGGATGCCATCTTGTATGACGTCACTTAAAGGTACCGTAATTTAGTGTTAGTCGTCGGATGGAAGAGGAAGCTCCGCGTCGGATGGCTTGAAGATGGACCCGCTCCGCTCCGGATGGATGAAGATAGAAGATGCCACCTGGATGAAGACTTCTGCCCGTCTGGAGGTCCTCTTCTGCCCGGATCAGATGATGACTTCTGGCCGTCTGGAGGACCACTTCTGCCCGGTTGGGTGAGACGTCTCAAGGTAGGGTGATCTTCAAGGGGTTAGTGTTTTTATTAAGGGGGGATTGGGTGGGTTTTAATGTTAGGTGGATATTGTATTTTTTTTACAGGTAAAAGAGCTGATTACTTTGGGGCAATGCCCCGCAAAAGGCCCTTTTAAGGGCTATTTTTAATTTAGTATAGGGTAGGGATTTTTATTATTTTGGGGGCTTTTTATTTTATTAGGGGGATTAGATTAGGTGTAATTAGTTTAAAATTCTTGTAATTATTTTATTATTTTCTGTAATTTAGTGGGGGGGGGGGGGGTTTCCATACTTTAGTTTATTTAATTTAATTGTAATTAATTGTAATTCATTTAGGTAATTTATTTAATTATAGTGTAGTGTTAGGTGTAATTGTAACTTAGGTTAGCTTTTATTTTACAGGTAAATTTGTATTTATTTTAGCTAGGTAGTTATTTAATAGTTAATAACTATTTAATAACTATTGTACCTAGTTAAAATAAATACAAACTTGCCTGTAAAATAAAAATAAACCCTGAGATAGCTGCATTGTAGTTATTAGTTATGTTGTAGCTAGCTTAGGGTTTATTTTATAGGTAAGTATTTAGTTTTAAATAGGAATAATGTAGTTAATGATTTTATCTAGATGTATTTAAATTATATTTAACTTAGGGGGTGTTAGGGTTAGGGTTAGACTTAGATTTAGGGGTTAATAACTTTATTATAGTGGTGGTGACGTTGGCGGAGGCAGATTAGGGGTTAATAAGTATAATTAGGTGGCGGCGACATTTGGGGCGGCAGAGTAGGGGTTAATAAATAAAAAGTAGGTGTCGGCGATGTTGGGGGCAGCAGATTAGGGGTTCATAGGGATAATGTAGGTGGCAGTGGTGTCCGGAGCGGCAGATTAGGGGTTAATAATAAAATGCAGGTGTCGGCGATGTCGGGGGCGGCAGATTAGGGGTTAATAAGTGTAAAATTAGGGTTGTTTAGACTCGGGGTCATGTTAGGGTGTTAGGTGTAGACATAAAAATTATTTTCTCATAGCAATCAATGGGGATTCGTTATAAGCTGAACGCTGCTTTTTTGCAGGTGTTAGGTTTTTTTTTACCAATTCTCCCCCATTCATTGACTTAAGCAACGCTTGTATTGAGGTGAGATGTGGAGCTAAATTTTGTCCTCCGCTCACTTTTTGCGGCTAACACCGGTTTTAAAAAAACTGCAATACCAGCGTTGTCTTAAGTGAGCGGTGAGAAAAAAATGCTCATTAGCACCGCAAGCCTTACCGACAAAAACTCGTAATCTAGCCAATTGTTTGTTATCCCCATAATAATACTTTCTTCTTTTTTTTTAAACGCCGGCTATGATATTTTCAGTAAAGCTAGACAATGCCAACTAATTTTGCCCAAGAAAAGGCTAATATATTTTTACGCAAAATAAGACTGATAATATAAAAATGAAGTTGATGGTTATAGTGATTCTTAATTGCTTGCTGCAGGCTAAATTGCCAATTGTAGGGAAAACAGTAAAACATAGCATAGATGCTTTTACTAATGAAGGAGAACTTTCATAGTCAAGAGTACATGAAAATATAGACTTATGTATATTGGAAAGTGATCATTCTGCTCAGATAATAGTTATACAATATTTTAATTAACTGCATTGTAGATATATATTCTCAGGGAGTTTGCTTTTTGAATATCCTTATATGTAAACATCTTGCTAAAGGGAAAGTAAATTAAACTTAAAATTATTGGATAGAGCATGACATTTTAAACACATTTCTAATTTACTTCTTTTATCATTTTTTTTTTGGTATCCTTTGCTCAGGAGCATGCACATGTCTTAAAGGGACAGTCAAGTCCAAAAAAAACTTTCATGATTCAGATAGGGCATGCAATTTTAAACAACTTTCCAATATACTTTTATCACAAATTTTGCTTTATCTTGGTATTCTTAGTTGAAAGCTAAACCTAGGAGGTTCATATGCTAATTTCTTAGACCTTGAAGGCCGCCTCTAATCTAAATGCATTTTGATAGTTTTTCACCACTAGAGGGCATTAATTCACGTGTTTCATATAGATAACATTGAGCTCATGCTCATGAATTTACCATGGATACAGCTCTGATTGGCTAAAATGCAAGTCTGTCAAAAGAACTAAAATAAGGGGGCAGTCTGCTGAGGCTTAGATCCAAGGTAATTACAGAGGTAAATCATGTATAATTATAACTGTGTTGGTTATGCAAAACTGGGGAATTGGTAATTAAGGGATTATCTATCTTTTAAAACAACAAACATTCTGGTGTTGACTGTCCCTTTAAGCCATCTGGCAGCACTGTTTGCAACATTGTTTTATAGCAATATTATACATAGTTACAAACAATGCTACCATAGACTGCTATAGACACATACAAACTTCTAAGCACCTCTCAGTCCAATTAGGTTTATATCTTCAACAGAGGATACCAAGAGAACAAAGCAAATTTGGAAAGTTTTTTAAAATTGCATGCTCTGTCCAATTACTATTATCTGAGCAGACTTACCACTTTCCAAAATAAAATACATAAGGCTTTATTTTCATGTACTTCTAAAGAAAAAAAAATATTTCATGATTCAAATAGAGCATGACATTTTACGCAACTTTCTAATTCACTCCTATTATCAATTTTTCTTTGTTCTCTTGCTATATTTATTTTAAAAGCAGAAATCTTAGCAGCCGGCCCATTTTAGGTTCAGCACCATGGATAGTGCTTGCTTATTGGAGGCTTACATTTACCCACCAATAAGCAAGCATAACCCAGGTTCTCAACCAAAAATGGGCCGGCTCCTATGCATCACATTCCTGCTTTTTAAATAAAGATAGCAAGAGAACGAAGAAAAAAATTATAATAGGAGTAAATTCGAAAGTTGCTTAAAATTGCATGCTCTGTCTGAATCATGAAAGAAAAAATGTGGGTTTAGTGACCCTTTAAGAGGACAGTAAAGTAAAATTAAACTTTCATGATTCAGATAGCACATGCAATTTTACACAAGTTTGCAATTTACTTATATTATTAAATTTGTTTTCTATCCTGAATCATAAAAGTTTAATTTTAATTTTGAGGATATTCAAAAAATGAAACCCTTCTGTAAGGGTGCGCAACTGCACACAGTTCCTTAGAGCAGTAATAAAATATCCTGGCAATGTCCAAACCTATCAAGGCAGTTCCTTCAAGGAGATGGTGGTCCTTCCATTTAATTGAACAAAATTCTGCAAAAAGAAAAAAAATCAGAATGGCACCTCCTTGTGCAGTACAATTAGTTTGGTATGAACATTAAATCACATATAATAAATACTACTCATAAAAGTAGAGCACCATGGAAAGTTAGCAGTCATCGAGCTGACTGGTCTAAAATGACTGTAAGCAGTGGACAAATCACATCTCCTGCTTCACTAGGAATATTGTCATTGTCTCCCATCTCACTAAATATCTATAGAATCATAGATCTTGGATGGCTGTATAAGCAACTTGTAAAAAGGGTAACAAACAACAAACCACTTTCCTGTCCTAGCACTCTTCTTCTCAGTATAGGCGGAGTGCTGTTGTTTTGAATGTAACAAACTGGAATCAATGGCTGAGAGGCTCAGCTCACCAAAAGCCATTACTGATGCACTGAATGTTAAAGGGGCAGTCTACCATAGAATTGTTATTGTTTTAAAAGATAGATAATACCTTTATTACCCATTCCGCAGTTTTGCATAACCAGCACTGTTATATTAATATACTTTTTACCTCTGTGATTACCTTGTATCTAGGAACCATCTTCCAGCCCCCTGATCACATGACTGTGACTGTTTATTATCTATTGTCTTAAATTTAGCATTGTATTGTGCTAGATCTTAAATAACCCCCTGTGCCTGAACACAGTGTTATCTATATGGCCCACGTGTACTTTCTGTCTCTTTGTGTTGAAAATAGATTTAAAAAGCCTGTGATAAGAGGCAGCCCTTAAAGGCTTATAAATTAGCATATGAGTCTGTCTAGGTTTAGTTTAAACTAAGAATACCAAGAGAAAAAAGCAAACTTGATGATAAAAGTAAATTGGGAAGTTGATTAAAATTAAAAGTCCTATCTGAATAATGAAAGTTTAATTTATACTTGACTGTCTCTTTAACAGAGACCAGGGGCGAGAGAGTAATGAGAATAAACTTAGTAGCTGAACTCCCTCTAGTACTTCAATCAGCAACAACAAGTACTAGAAAGTAACTATGTTAATAAAATTGAATTCCAAAGAAATGCATTAGAATACGTTTAGTTTAGATATCCAGATGAATATAAACTTGCATAAATTACTTAATACAGATTTTCTGATAACAGAGGTATCCAGGGTTAACATAATATAAGTCAGACAGTCCAGGTCAAGGCCTCATAGGGAACAGCAATACAAAGTCCACAAACAATCTCTAGTCATATACCAAGTCAGTCCAAACAAGGGTTAATACAGAAGCGTGATCAGGGCAAGCAGTAATCAGACCAGAATATCCAAGTAGTAATTGCCGGAGCAGAGGTAAACTCCATACACAAGCAACCACATGCTACAAACACAGAGCTAATATATACTACTGCAATTAAGCCCTAATTGATCTTCTATGCCTCAATAAATGTACAATGTGCCTAACTGCAACAGGAACAGAAAACACACTTTAAGCCAGGTGCCTTTTTATTATAAAAATAGACCTGAGTGTCTTAGGAACAGGCTGTTTCCAGAAAGAGAGACAAGCAGATTCCATCTTGATTTGAGTGTTCTTTTACCACAGTTATTGTATGAAGTATTTGTTATAGTTGCAGTGAGCAAACCTTTTAATAACCTCTTTATACTGTTTTTTCATTTAAAAAAATAATAATTAAATAGACAATATTAAATTAGATTTCCAGCTCACACATCTGTTTGAGATAGTCAATGATCAAAAGTCTTTCTGACCCATAGCTCCCAAATGGCCCGGATCCTGTAGGAATGTTACAGGTTGGGAGGTCTGCCTGATTTCACAGCTTCTACTGCCAGGTCAAATTTCCTGATTTCC
The DNA here is from genome assembly GCF_027579735.1 of Bombina bombina. NCBI lineage: Eukaryota > Metazoa > Chordata > Amphibia > Anura > Bombinatoridae > Bombina > Bombina bombina. The sequence goes on along the minus strand of NC_069501.1, from coordinate 1,171,966,291 downwards.
AGAAACTGCTCAGCTCCAACCGAAACATGCTCTAATTCGTCCCAACCCAGTACATGACATGCACCATGCCACCAATAGCACATCTCCATCCTGCCCCACCTGATGTGGGTCCAGCCACTGAACACTGTTAGGTCACTGCCCACAATCCCCCATTACCTGTTCCAGCTAAAAATTCCAGTCTGTTCTTTGAAATAGTAAAACATTTCACAATTACTATGTAACAGGGATAGTTAGTTAAGCACACACAAAAAATGTTTAAGAAACAGGATTTTCAAAAGTTTTTCACTAAGCTTTTCATAGACTTTTTAACGAAGCAGTAGATATGCAGCCAAAGCAAAAGTGAAACATGGTTGATAACAGATTAAATATTGATGAACACTACCCAATTTGCTTAAAATCAGATTTATTTTCTTTACCACTTAAATAATACAATTTCATGTCATTTTGTATAATATTATAGATTACATTTTCCATCATAAATGAAAGTTGTGACATCTGTTTTTAACTTGTGTACAAATTTCATACTTTAAAAGCTATATTTTTATTAAATTAGGAAATGACCTTGTTAATTAACTGAACAATGTCTAGGGAATATTATGTAGTTTTATGAATAAATAAATAAATTAATAAATGATGCAAATTATCCATTTTACAGTTGGATTTTCCAACTAAGGGCCAGATTACAAGTAGATCGCTAAATATCTCTTTCGTGACAGCAATATTTGCACTCTACTGAGTAATACCAGTGCACGCTAATGTGCGCTGGTATTACAAGTTGACAGCGCGCCCGCAAATGATAAATTAGTGCTCTACTTGTAATTTAGCCCCAAGGCTTTTTCCTTTTGTTTATCATAGCTGACTTCTTTGCCTAATCCTTTTGAATCTAGTGACCTATTTTAGTTGTAAATTATAATTGTAATACTTCACCCTTGAGATCTGTCTATACAATATTGAGAAATCTCAGTCTCTTCATCAGCTGTATCAGCTTTATCTGTAGAAGTTGTACTTCAACATTTAATTGCTTAAAGGGACACTCAGGTTTTATTACATTTTCATGATTCAGATACAGCATGTAATTTTAAACAACTTTCCAATTTACTTCCATTAAAAAAAATGTGCACAGTCTTTTATATTTACACTTTTTTGAGTCACCAGCTCCTACTGAGCATGTGCAAGAACTAAGACTATACGTATATGCATTTGTGATTGGCTGATTGCTATCACATGGTTCAGGGGGAGTGGAAATATACTTAACTTTGAAATGTGTTAGAAAAGAATCTACTACTCATTTGAAATTCAGAGTAAATGCTATTGTATTGTCTTGTTATTGATTATGCAAATCTATTGTGTTTACTGGTCCTTTAAACTTCGGTCCCGCAACAGATCTAAGAAAGAAATAGCAGAATGTCACCATGTGCAACTATCAGCATTCAAAACAGTAGCTTACAGTTGATGTTCCTGGCATTACAACATTTAGCTGGTACAATGCCCACATAGCGGAGTCATTTTTTGTTATAGGATAGAGAGTGTACTTGTAGGTACATTTTCTTCTTTAAAGGGACAGTCTAGTTCAAAATAAAATTTCATGATTCAGATAGGGCATGTCAATTTAAACAATTTTCCAGTTTACTTTTATCATTAATTTTGCTTTGTTCTCTTGGTATTCTTAGTTGAAAGCTTAACCTAGGAGGTCCATATGCTAATTTCTTAGACCTTGAAGGCCGCCTCTTAAGAATGCATTTTAACAGGTTTTTCACCACTAGAGGGTGTTAGTTCACGTGTTTCATATAGATAACACTGTGCTCATGCACGTGAAGTTACCTTGGAGCCATCACTGATTGGCTAAACAGCAAGTCTGTCAAAAGAACTGAAATAAAGGGGCAGTTTGCAGAGGCTTAGATACAAGATAATCACACAGCTAAAAAATATATAAATATAACTGTGTTGGTTATGCAAAACTGGGGAATGGGTAAAAAAGGGATTACCTATCTTTTAAAACAATAACAATTCTGGTGTAGACTGTCCCTTTAATATTTTATCTTTTTATAGTAAGTTAATCATAATCTTTAAATCTTCAAATCAGCAGTAGTATACAAAAAAAGTTTCTATAAATTTATTTACATCAAAAGTATCTTTAATTTCTGTAATACTTTATCCCAAAACTTATTTTGACTACACTTGGTCCCCAATACTCAATAATGTAAAATGTACAAAAGTCATCATCATTTGCTTTCCAGAAAATGCATCAGTGTTTAAATTCAATGACACTTTTTTTTCTGGCACTAGTGGAACTGGTTCTGACTCCACACACTATACAGAAACTATTAGATTATCTCTCACTGATATACACCTAAGCCATTTTAAAGCCCCTAAGATTTGAACAGGAATCTTTCAGTATTGATAACTTCTATGCAGCTTTATGGATAAAAAATCTATTGTGTTGTACATTTAAAGCTCATCACTAAATAGATCACCATTCAAGTACAATATTGTTTTGGACAACAATGATCTGTGTCAGTAGAGGTCATAAAGGGAATCATGTGGCTTAGTTTTTGCTATGACAATCGTATTTCTCTATATTTCGGGATTTGACGTGAATTGTTTTTATTTTGTTTTTCCTGTACGTTAACACTAGCGGCAATAGTTTGAGAAGATAGAATATATATTCTACTGACTTTGTTGTGTGGCTATGGTGATTATTATGCAGGCATAGGGCCACATTCATTTAATTTATTTATTAGACAATATAGGCAGCTCCATATAAACAACTTCTCTCAGAGGATCAATGGCTATTCAAGAGATACAGCTCTACAACTCATTCCTTTAATTCTTTAAATTCTGTGTACTGCAAATTTATTAAAAAAAGACTTTAAAGGGACATTCCAGCCAAAATTGGAATTCACGTGGATGTATTTCAGTTTTGAATAGAAGCATTTTTGTAATATACATTTATTATCAAAAATGCTTCTAATAAAAGTTATAGCTGTTTCAAAAGTGTATGCACCGTGCACCAGCATTTTAAACACAGCAGATGCTTTTACCATATGGTAATGACTCAATTTGTTAATTGATGACATGATACAACCCCCACTGGTACTTGGAGCAGCTGCAGTGTTCAAAATGCTGATGCACTGAGAATATCTAGCTATGCTTCACATGCACGTGCAGAGACAAATGCTAACACTAAAACAATGATAACTTTTATTAGAAGCATTTTTGCCAATACATGTATATTGTAAATATGTTTCTATTCAAAGATGTAATTCATCTATGTGCATTTAAATTGAAACCGGAATGTCCCTTTAAGATGGCTAAGGTGTAGACTGTCCCTTTAAAAGAAAAAAAATGTATAAATATAAATCATAAGAAAAGATACTCTACATACAAAAATATTCTTATTGATCATCTTTGATTTACTACAACAATGGACTGTGGATTTAAAATGGGGCCAGCTAATATAATATTATTAGTAAATATAAGTTAAGTTTGCTTGCTCATTCTATGTTAAATCTGTTTTTCAAAGGCGTATTATTCTTTATAGACAGACATTTGGCAGCTTTTGTGAATTGTGATTGTCAGTTGAAGAACTTGGACAAAGTACTTTAAAGGGACAGACAACACCAGAATATTTGTTGTTTTAAAAGATATATAATCCCTTAATTACCCATTCCCCAGTTTGCATAACAAACACTGTTATATTAATATACTCTTTACCTCTGTAATTACCTTGTATCTATGCCTCTGCAGACTGCCCCCTTATTTCAGTTCTTTTGACAGACTTGCATTTTAGCCAATCAGTGCTCACTCTGTAAATTCACGTGCATGAGCTCAATGTTATCTATATAAAACACATGAACTAAATCCCTCTAGTGGTGAAAAACTGTCAAAATGCATTTAGATTAGAGGCGGCCTTCATGGTCTAAGAAAATAGCATATGAAACTCCTAGGTTTAGCTTTCAACTAAGAATACGAAGAGAACAAAGCAAAATTTGTGATAAAAGTAAATTGGAAAGTTGTTTAAAATTACATGCCCTATCTGACTCATGAAAGTTGTTTTGGACTTGACTGTTCCTTTAAGTTATTAGTATGTGTAAAATGTATTTTTAGACAATGTTTTGATACTCACAGATCTACTTAAGTGTGCGATGCACATTTACATACAATAAATGTTCATTTATACATGCATACTATCTGTATATAAGAGTATTTTGATATATATTGATATATCCAATTATATACACAGATTCACATATATAAAGGGTATAACAGTTGGTTATGTAGAGCATACATTCTGAATGCAACATACAACACATTGAATTAATAAATTATAATGATTTAATTAATAAAACCTTTAATAAACAGTGATTCATATAGAAAGACAAATAAATGTTTTTAGTTGCAAGTAGATTTTTTTTTCAGCGTACAGGTAACAGTGACCTAAGTTCAATGACATGAGAATGACATGAATAAGGACATGGGTCCGAAACGTTGTCTGTTTTAAGTGGCACAATAAAATCATGATGTTTTAATACAGTTGGTGGTGCAGCTATATCATTATTTTTGGACTGTCTTCTTGGGAACTTGGTGCAGGTCCAATAGTTGGCACACCTGCAAACAATTTTTGTTATACCCTTGGTGCTTGGGCAATTCTTTGCTTTATAAGTTCAAGGAAAGCCTCATTGTTCATGATAATAATTTTAAGATCAGTTCTCCTTTACTGGCCAATCAGCTGGAGTCTTAAGTGAGGCTTTCTAATTTGAAATAGCTCCCAGTCTTATATGGTAAGTGGGTTTGCCCATACTACATACATCTTATAATGAGGTGCTTGGGGAGTGGTGATTTCTAGAGCTTTAGATTTATTGTGGACTACTAGCTATCCTGCATTTTCTCTTGTTTAAAAATGCATTATATATCATTCTAATCATATATTAGATGTGTTAAATGGGACTTATTGTCCTGAAATCCATAAGTGATACAAAGGTTACAGCCAGAAATACTCCACCAATTTTCTTTAAATTTTGGTAAGATAAATATAAACGTTTAGAGTTGTCCCAGCTTTATTAGGTGTAAGAAAGCAAGAAAGCACCACCAAATGTGGCAGGACTTTAGCATTTAAAGGGTTAAACTGATATATTTGTATATTTTTTGCAGTTGAATTATACTTACAGTCAACATTTTCTTTAAAGGGACACTAAACCCACTTTTTTTCTTTCATGATTCAGATAGAGCATGCAATTTTAAGCAACTTTCTAATTTACTCCTATTATCAATTTTTAATCGTTCTCTTGCTATCTTTGTTTAAAAAGCAGGAATGTGATGCATAGGAGCCGGCCCATTTTTGGTTGAGAACCTGGGTTATGCTTGCTTAATGGTGGGTAAATGTAAGCCTCCAATAAACAAGCACTATCCATTGTGCTGAACCTAAAATGGGCCGGCTGCTAAGATTTACATTCCTGCTTTTAAAATAAAGATAGCAAGACAACAAAGAAAAATTGATAATAGGAGTAAATTAGAAAGTTGCTTAAAATGTCACGCTCTATCTGAATCATGAAAGAAAAAAATTTGGTTCAGTGTCCCTTTAAACGATATGGGAACATTTTTTTTAAATATGTTTTTGATATATCTTGAAATTTTTTACTAGTGACCCTGCCAGGACTGGCTTTTATACACCAACTGCTAAAAGATGCTGAAAACTGTGACACCTGCACTCGTTCTCATGTGACATATTGCAGTTCAGGTGTGGATAACTGGCTTACCTTCCTGTCCAAGCGATCAGAGCTTTTTTTTTTTTTTAAAAGGAAATGCACCTAGATTAACAGCTTTTAAACAGGATCATGAGTGCAACACTCAAACATGTTCAGGACAGTATATTTTTCAGTGCGATTTTCCTTTTCTGAACATGATCAAGAACTATAAATAGCCAATGGAGCTCAAAAATTTATAAAGTTAAAACATTGTTTTCAAAAGTAACATTTAGGATAGTACACAACTGCTGCACTTAAAGGGACATGAAACCCAAACATTTTCTTTCATGATTCAGATAGAGATTATAATTTGAAACAACTTTCCAGTTCTACTATCTAATTTGCTTCATTCTCTCTGTATCCTTTGTTGAAGAAAATGCAATGAACTACTGGGAGCTAGCTGAATGCACTGGGTGAGCCAATAACATAAGGCATATATGTGCAGCCACCAATCAGCAGCTCCTGAGAGTACCTGGTATCCTTTTCAACAAAAGATAGCAAAAAAACTTAGTTAATAGAAGTGATCTGGAAAGTTGTTTAAAATCCTATCCTCTATCTGAATCATGAAAGAAAAAAAAAGGGCTACTGCTACTTCCCTTAAAAGTAAAGAATGTGCTATTTATTTATCAGGTGCATTAAAAATGCTTGCAATAAACATTTCACTTTTAGCCAACACATTTGAATACCCATTTCCTTCTTGTTTGTGCAAAGCTGAGAATAAAATAACTCAGTTCATTTTATCAGTTGCACTTGACTTGAAATCTAGGCCCATATGAGAAATTAAATTATCAGTTTAATACCCCTTTAAAATAAGCCCTGAGCACTCTATCTTATCATTAAAATTGGGTGGGATGCAAGATACTCAGCGTAATAGGACATGGACATTTGATCCGACTCTTCTGAAAAACCCACAGAGACTTGATAGTGTATAACAGGCGTTGATGGAGTTCTGGGGGTTAAATATGAATACTACGACCAATCCCATAAACACTTGGGCGGCACATAAAGTGGTGATAAGGGTGCGACTTATACAAGAGAAAGCCAGACTAACTCAACAGCACAGATAACAAATAAGACAGCTTCATGAAGAAATAGAAAAACTAGAGAGACAACACAAAGTGACAAGGAGGGAGGCGACGTTACACATTCTTCAGACTAAAAAGACCGCACTAGCAAAGATACTAAACTCCCAAGAGTTGAGGGCAATCCAAAAAGTGAAAGCACACTATTTCATTTATGCTAACAAGCCGGATAAATATATGGCTCACAAAATTAGGGAGAGATGCAGGGCATTAGCTATTCCTCTTATAGAGACTGACCAGGGGACGCTGACGTCCAGCCCACAGACAATAGTGGACACGTTTGCTACTTTCTACAGAAAATTATATGACGGACAGAAAGTTATACATAGAACAGAAATAGATATGCATACTAACGAGTTTCTGGCAAACTGCCCACTAAAATCACTTACTAAAGACCAAACAGATAACCTTAATTCCCCAGTCACTAACCATGAAGTATTGAAAGCAGTGAAGGACCTTAAGCCCGGTAAGGCGGCAGGCCCTGGCGGTTTTCCGGGAGAATATTACAAACTGTTTTGCAGCACCTTAATTCCACATTTAACCAAATTCTGCAATTATATCATGGAAGGGAACCCTATCCCGAGAGAGCTATTATTGTCGAAAATAGTGGTAATCCCCAAACCCGAAAGAGACCCTAAAAAATGCCAGAATCACCCCCCAATATCTTTGATAAATCAGGACCTAAAACATTTTACTAAGATCTTAGCAAACCAACTAAAGATGATTCTCCCCGGTTTAATACACCCAGATTCATTAAAGATAGAGAAGCTCCAGACAATATATGAAGGATTTCCAACCTCATTCATCACCTAGGAAGACAGCGGACGCCTTCTCTGCTGTTATCACTAGATGCGGAGAAGGTGTTCGATAGAATTGACTGGAAATACATGATGGCGGTTTTGCAGAGGATGGGCTTTAATGGTTCTTTTATGATGGCAATTCGAGCAATTTACTCTTCTCCCCAGGCCCAGGTGATTGCGGGAGGTTATAAGTCTGATACCTTCCCTATTCTTAACGGCACGAGACAGGGGTGTCCTCTGTCTCCTCTGCTATTCGCGCTCTATATTGAGCCATTGGCGGCGAGCATTATAGTGCACCCAGATATAGCGGGAGTCAAAATAGCACAATCAGAATATAAACTTGCCTTATTTGCGGACGATATCCTACTAACAATTACAAAACCCCTCATATCCTTACCCAATTTATATACAGTATTAGACTCTTTCTTGGCCATTTCAGGTTACAAAATTAATATGTATAAATGCGAAGTTCTCCCCATAGCCATTCCTTACCAAACCCAGAAACTACTGGAATTAAACTTTGATTTCAAATGGGTCAAACATACACTTAAATATTTGGGAATTAACCTGTACAAATATAACTATCTGCCATTATACCAAAAAATTAGACAAGACATCATGAAATGAAGTAAATATAACTTCTCCTGGCTGGGAAGGTTAGCGGCGGTTAAAATGACTATATTACCCCGACTACTGTATTTGTTCAGGGCACTACCGATAGCAATCGTTAAATCAGATATAGACAAACTACAGACAGATCTTTTGGCTTTTATTAGGGGGATGAAATCAACCAGGATATCTAAGTCTTTAATACACCGACATAAATCATTAGGAGGGGTAGGAGGTCCTAACTTGATGGATTATTATAGGGCAGCTAGGGCAGTGCAGGACGCAATGTTGCTAAAGAGATCAGAGGAAACCATCTGGATTGCTTTATAGTCAGAACTAGAAGGGAGGGACGACCCAGACTCCATCCTTTGGGATACACAACAGACTAAAGCTAACATTCACTCCCCAGAGACACACACAGGTGAGATGACAGTTAAACTATGGACGAAACTGAGGAAGAGAGAAGATATTCTACCAAGATATTCCTTATTAACACCTATTAGGTATTTATTACAGGGAGACACACGTAAACATTTACAAAAATGGGAAAACAAGGGCCTGTACAGAGTGGCCGACATTCTAGAGAATGGGTTGATTATGTCATTTTCCATCTACAGGAAAAAATTACACCTCTCAATATGCCCTGGTTCATTTATTTACAGCTACAGTCCTCTCTCCGAAACGTCCTCAAAAATGCACCAGGCAAGGTATCCACGGTGTTAGAGAACTCTTGCATTAGTCCTCATAGATTCAAACACTCTATATCTAGGCTCTATGTAGCAATTCAATCCCCCCAAACGCACCTAAAACCCACATCATGTTAGCATGGGAACAAGAGCTAGATATAACAAAAGATAGACAGGAGTGGGAAACACTATTTCAGGCAGGAGATAAAGGCCTACTAAGTGTTGACTTGAAGGAAAATGCAATGAAAACGATCTTCCGATGGTACTTGACCCCAGTTAGAACTTCTCGTATGAATTCCCAGGGGAGCGACTTGTGCTATAGAGGTTGTGGGAAAAGAGATACCTATAAACATATGTGGTGGGACTGCGAGATCATACAAGAGGTGTGGAGGAGACTATCTACATTCATAGGTCATCTGGTGGATGAGGAGTTCACTCTTACCATATAACAGGCACTACTGCATGTATCCATAGATGTTTTTCATAGACACCTTAATACCTTCATTAGAATCCTATGCACAGTTACTAGAATCTGTATCGCGAGACACTGGAAGATAGGAGCTCCGACATAGATGGAAATACACAATAAAATACAACACCCATATACCATGTATGAAGAGGCAGCAGGAATTCTGAATAATAGAGAAGTCATACATAAGATATGGTTCTATTGGATAGGTAGGCAGGAGAAGTTAATAAGAGTTCTATCATAGATTGAGCCGATGTTGGGGTGCAGGAGCGTGCCGCGGAACAGATATCTTTATCTACAAGGTACTTTGCTTTCTATAGGAAGGTCACTGTCTTTTTCATTATCCCCCCCCCTTTTTTTTTCTCTTACCTTTTGTTACCAATACCTGATGATTGTCAATGTAAGAATTTTTTTTTAATTATATATTATCATAGCATTGTGGATGGACTGATGTGGTTGTACCCCAGAACTTGAAAGGGTGACATCCTCATCTGAGCATCATTAAAGGGTCGAATGCTCCTGTTTAGTAAATGCATGGAGGAACAGAGGTGGATAGGCGGAGGAATTACCATGGAAATTTTAATGCTGTATAAACCCACCAATGTATTATGTAATATGGTCCTGGGGCCACATGTTGGAACCACTGTTCAAATCATTGTTGCAATTTGTTATAATGTTTAATAAAGAATATTTAAACATAAAATAAGCACTGAAATAACAATGAGTATGATAAGGACAATGAAAAACAAAATCTAAAAATATTAGGTTAAAGCAACAAAAAACTAATATGTATAAAATCAAAACACAAACATATTTCTTCTTTGTTACTTTCGTGTTACGTTAATAAATGTGTCCCCTTACCTGTCAGTTGACACTGAAACATGTTGTTCTGCTTTGTACTTTCTTCTTGTACTTAGGTCACCTAATGCTGCTGTCAACTGATATCAGTCAGTGGCAGAAAAGCCATTTCATAGCAGAAATCTTGTGAGATAAAGGCAGAGATGTAGTTACATTAAAATTGCAGAGTTTTCTTATCGTATTCATAAACAAAGGACTATAAATTTTAATATAATCATGGATGTTTTTTGTCCTGCAAAAATGTATTTATGGAAATGTGTAAAATATCTGACTTTATGAGTGATAATGTAAAGGGACCAGATTTACAAGTAGCACGCTAATTTCCTTTTGCTCTCACGCTGTTTGCTCATTTGCAATTCAAAAAAGGGATTATTGTATTGTCTATGCATATGTTGATTAGGCAAATCTACTTTATTAAATGGTCCTTTGAAAAAAAACTGTAATCCCATAGAAAAAAATAAACAATATTGTTTATATATTCACTATTTTTTTCCTGCTCTTAAAGTAAAATCTCTACAACATTTTACACAATCTTTGTTTAGATCAGAGCATAGGCTCATTTATATCTATACCTGCATATACACCAATGAAGAGTAGAACCATGAATCCTATTAGGCTTTTCAAGGGGTATATCTTGGAATTGCTCTTGATCTGCAAAAAAAAAAATGATTAAATGCTTTAAAACATATACTTTGTATACAGATAATTTGCATCAGAGTGATTAATTGATAATATATATGATGCATATGATAATGCCATTTGAAGAGTCCAATAGAAGGTTGTATGTGAGGCAGAGAAGCCAATATTTAGGTTCACATTATGGGCGCCATGTACTAAGAGGCGGGCGGACAGCTTCTTAACTTGTGAAGCTGTCCGCCCGCCTCCGCTACACACGGGCAGCGGATCTATTGATCCGCTTGCCCGTATGTACCATTACACACTCATCGGAGTGTGTAATGCCCGCCCCTTCAATCGCGCGACCAATCACTCGACTGAAGGGGCTGTCAATCACCGAGAGCGAGCGTGCTCTCTGTGATTTTGCTTCGCCACCTAAGAGGTGGCGTAGGCTGTAGGAAGCAACGGTCTAATGACCGCTGCTTCTTACATTGCGGGAAGCAGGCTCGCATATGCGAACCTGCCCTGCAAAGGCTCCGGAGCAGCTTTCGCTGCATCGTACATGGAGCCCTATGACTTTTGTTGGCCCAGACACATTTGCTTTAAAGGGACACTGAACCCAATTTTTTTCTTTTGTGATTCAGATAAGGCATGCAATTTTAAGTAACTTTCTAATTTACTCCTATTATCAATTTTTCTTTGTTCTCTTGCTATCTTTATTTGAAAAAGAAGGCATCTAAACTTTTTTCTTGGTTCAGTCTCTGGAAAGCACTTTTTTATTGGTGGATGAATTTATCCACCAATCAGCAAGGACAACCCTGGTTGTTCAACAAAAATGGGCCGGCATCTAAACTTACATTCTTGCATTTCAAATAAAGATACCAAGAGAATAAAGAAAATTTGATAATAGGAGTAAATTAGAAAGTTGCTTAAAATTTCATGCTCTATCTGAATCACGAAAGAAAAAATTTGGGTTCAGTGTCCCTTTAATAATAAAAATTATATTTTACGACTGTGTTAGTATAAAAACAACTATAATACATTGCTGAATTATATTAGTCTTTAAAAGAACAGTAAATACAGTAGATTTGCATAATCAACAAATATATGCTAAAAAGACAATGCAAAAGCACTTAGGGGCGATTTATCAAGCAGTCTAGCTGCTTATTCTGTTCGAGCCTTCAGGCTCGCCGGAATCAGGAGTTAAGAAGCAGCGGACATAAGACCGTTGCTCCTTAACTCGTCCGCCACCTCTGAGCTGGCGGACAGTAATCATCCCGATCCAATCGGGATAATTGACACCCTCTGCTAATGCCCGATTGGCCGCGAATGTGCAGGGGGCGGCATTGCACAAGCACTTCACTAGAAATGCTTGTGCTATGATAAATGCTGACAGCGTATGCTGCCGGCATTTATCGATGTGGGGCGGACATGATAGGCTACAGCGGATCATGTCCACCCACACATTTATAAATCGGCCCCATAGTCTGAATTTCAAATAAGTAGTAGATTTTTTCTGACCAATTTCAAAGTTATGTATATCTATCTCCTCCTGTATCATGTGATATCAAGCAGCCAATCACAAATGCGTCTAAGAATATTCTGTGAATTCTTGCACATGCTCAGTAGGAGCTGATGACTCAAAAAGTGTAAATATTAAAAGACTGCACATTTTGTTAATGGAAGTACATTAAAAAGTTGTTTAAAATTGCTGCTCTATTTGAATCCTGTGAGTTTAATTTTGACTTGAGTGTCCCTTTAATATCATCCGCAGTCTGCAAGTATGCAATGCCACTAGCTGTGAGAGGTCATTTGCACAGAAGCTAAATCAGTCTCCTATCAACCATCATTCAGTTGGCTAAGGCAGCAAATCTAATGTTGGCCTAATACTTTTGCACAGTACTGTATATATAATATATATTATATATATATATATATATATATACATACATCTTTAGACAGGTATATGTATGTATCTCAATGTTAAAGCCCTTTGGCTGTCTTTTATTTCTAACACCTAAGATCTGATATCTTTGAGCATTTATAACTTTTGTGTGCAATGTTTTTTTTAAATAATTTTTGTTAGATGGTGTTATGAGTATAACTATACTTTGTAATGTATTTTTATGTGTTTTGTGTTACTTTTTAGTCTCGCAAAACAGTTAACCACAGCTCGAGGTAATCATTCTAGCTTACATCACAATTGCGTTCAAGCGATCACGTTTTCTTTCAACTTGTAATACGAGCGGCAAACACCCGCAATAAACCCCTTATCTCTCAAGCGTAAACTAAATATCTATGTAAGCCTAATAGAATCGATTTTCAATTTTATTTTTATTTATATATATGTGTGTGTGTGTATATATATATATATATATATATATATATATATATAATATTCAATTTTATTTATTTATTTATATCAAAATAACAAGTATTGCATTGAGCAATGATACTTTTTTATAGGACTAACTATATAGTACATTTATAAGATGACAAGCTTTCGGAAGAATGTCTTCCTTTTTCAAGTCTGAAGCAATACTGACCAATATGATGGAATTTACAGATCATGGCCTCTATTTATCAAAGTCTGGTGGAGCTGATCCGACAGTGCGGATCAGGTCCGCCAGAACTCGATGAATATGGAGAGCAATACGCTCTCCAATTTCAGCATTGCACCGCCCCCTGCAGACTCGCGGCCAATGGGCCGCTAGCAGGGAGGTGTCAATCAACCCGATCGTACTCGATCGGGTTGATTTCCGGCGATATCTGTCCGCCTGCTCATAGCAGGCGGACAGGTTATGGAGCAGCGGTCTTTGTGACCGCTGCTTCATAACTGCTGTTTCTGGCGACTCTGACGACTCGCCAGAAACACGAGCCGTCAAGCTCCTTTCGGAGCTTGAGAGATAGGCACCTATATCTTAAAACATAGGATGGCTAAAAGACAGAAAGTGTTACAGAGGTCTGAATGCAGGGGGAGGAAAGGTTTTCGTAAAAATCATGAGAAGGGATTTAGAAGACATAGGCAGACAGTGTCAGTAAAGGATAACAGACAGGTGAAATATATGGTTATACACAAATCATATACTGACATTAATAAAGATATCAAGAGAACGAAGAAATAAATGATAATAGTAGTAAAATAGAAAGTTGCTTAAAATGTTCTATCTGAATCAATAAAGAAAAAAATTGAGTTTAGTGTCCCTTTAATGAAAAATAAAATGGTCGATTTTGAGGCTTTAGAGATTTCATCACAGGTTGAAGGGCCTGTATTGATTTATCCCTTTAAATAGTATGTAGTGATGGAAATAGTGGATTTAAATGTCGTGTTATAAAACCATAGAGATATGTGTAATAGGGGATTTTAACTGGGCATTATCAGTCTAGTGGTCACATGTGTTTATTGTGCTGTTGATTTTTATTAGTGTAAAAGTGTTTATGATTGTTTTTCTTTTTACTTTAATTGACGGAGCTAATAGAATTTATATGTGTTTGATGATGTTGCTTTCTAATGTCATCCAACATGGTGGGATCATTTCTGTGTGTTTTGCTCATCCACAAAATCAATGTTACAAACAAAAATGTTTTAGGGTCCCATTAATAAGTTGAAAAGTATTGGCTGGGGGTTTATCAAGTCCTTTAAGCTGTTCAATTAGATAAGTGAAAAATGGCTACGTAAATGGGTTGTTAAGAATCAAGTTTTAGAATTTAAACAGAACAAACAGGACTGGCACAAATTAAATATAAATTGTTTTTTTTCACCGAAATTATAATGAAAAAAGTTCTGCCAATAAACAATGAAAAGGGACAATTGTGATTGCATCATCATCGAAACTGACATTTGCAGCTGTTAACATGCTGATAATTATCGAACCATAGATTATTAGTCCCTAAATCAGAAGATGAATTTATCACTATTATAAAGTATGTGTAACTAAATATTCCATTTTTGTTGGGATTCTAATAAAGATACATCAGTATGAAGAGGTCACTGTCAACAGTGAAAATTAAAACCTACTTTAGCCTTAAAGTTAAATGTAATTTACCTCATTAGAGTCACTCAGATAGTTCACGGTCTGTAAAAGTGTAGATGAACCGCCTTAGTCGCAAAAAACTGAAATATCAAAGTTTGTAATGTAAACACGTTTAATGAGCATGGAATCCAGTAGTTCCATTTTTTCATCTAATAGCCATTTTTATAGCTAGGGAATAGAATCGTGTGCACTAAATCTGTGACAAGCCCCTGATAAACATATCATCAGGACCTCTGGGAATATTAGAAAAAAAACTTATAATACTAATGTCAGAACAATTACATAATTAAAACAAAGAGCTAAGCATTTCAGACAGAAAGAGAATGTTTTAGTTTTTTTTATAAGTTATGATTTTACCATCTTATCAAGTGCAAACGCCTTTATTTTGTAGTTTTCCTCGTATGTATGTATGTATGTACGTGTCTGTGTGTGTGTATGTATGTATGTTTATATAGATATATATATATATTATTATTATTATTCTTTATTTATAAAGCGCCAACAGATTCCTCAGCGCTGTCCATAAAAGTACGGTACAATCTGTACTATAATTTGTAACGTGTACGTCGCTGTCGCCAGTTACGCACGCATCCTCAAAGTAATATTGGCTGCGCAAGGAAGCCAAAAGAATGTTGACTGTGCGAGCAGCCAAAAGAATCCACCTAGATGCAGTGTAGGCAAACCACCAATCAGCAAGAACAACCCAGGTTGTTCACCAAAAATGGTCTGGAATCAAAACCTGCATTCTTGCATTTCAAATAAAGATACCAAGAGAATGAAGAAAAATTGATAATAGGAGTAAATTAGAAAGTTGCTTAAAATTGCATGCTCTACCTGAATCACAAAAGAAAACATTTGGGTTCAGTGTCCCTTTAACTCCTAAACTGCCAAACCCTCACATCGCTATAACCCTAAATAATATATTAACCCCTAAACTGCCAACCCCACCACAACGCAAATAACTAATTTAATTACTAAGCCCCCTAACGTAACACCCCCTAAATTACAATTAAGATAAAAAAAAATAACATTAAATTACAAAAAATAAAAGTCTAACATTTTACAGAAAAAAATAAACAAAATTAGCAAAAAATTTTTTTTATACCTAATCCCTATGAAAATAAAAATGCCCCCCAAAATAAAAACACCCCCTAATTTCAACTACCAATAGCCCTTAAAAGTGCCTTTTGTAGGGCATTACCCTAAGTTAAACAGTTCTTTTACCTCTAAAAAATACTAAGTCCCGTCTAACAGTAAAAACCCCCCACCCACCAAACCCACCAAAACTAAACTACCCATTGCCCCTAAAGGGGCATTTCTATGGGCATTGCCCATTTGTATGGGCAGGGAAATCAGCTCTTTTTCAAGCCCAAAAATCCCTAATCTAAAAAAAAAAAAAAAAAGCCTAAACCTAAGCCCCAAATAGGTACTCACTGTTCCTGAAGTCCGGGGAGGTCTTCTTCCAGATGGATCCATCATCTTCTATCTTCATCCGAGTGAAGGCAGCACGGAGCAGAGGTGCAGAGCTCTGTTCCCGATGCCTGGATCCTTAGCGGCAATCCTCAACAGCGGCGGTCCTCGGCAGCATGGAGGCTCCTCTTCATCTGATGTCCGTTGTAGACTGAAGATTGAATGCAAGGTATCGCAATCAATTTGGGGTACCTTGCATTCCTATTGGCTGAAATTTTGAAATCAGCCAATAGGATTAGAGCTACTGAAATCCTATCAGCTGTTCAAATGAGCCAATAAGATTTCAGTAGCTCTCATCCTATTGGCTGATTTAAACATTTCAGCCAATAGAAATGCAAGGTACCCCAATAAATATGGGGTACCTTGCATTCAATCTTCAGTGTGCGACGGACGATCGCATGAAGAGGAGCCTCCACGCCACAGAGGACCAGGGCCGCAGACCGCCTCCAAGGACCGTCGCCATTGAGGACCGCAGCTGAGGATCCAGGCATCGGGAACACAGTTCCGTTTGGACGATGACCTTCTCCGCTGGACTTCAGAAACAGTGAGTACATATTTGGGATTTAGGGTTAAGCTTTTTTATTTTAATTTTTTCAGGTGTTTTTTTTTAGATTAGGGTTTTTTTGGGCTTGAAAAAGAGCTGAGACATCCGGTTATTATATTTATTTAGATGTGGGAGGCCAGAGGTTTAGGGGTTAATAACTTTAGTATAGTGGCAGTGAAATTGGGGGCAACAGATTAGGGGTTTTTAATATTTAACTAGTGTTTACAATGCAGGAGTGCGGCGGTTTAGGGATTGATATGTTTTATTATAGTGGCGGCGATGTCCGGAGCGGCAGATTAGGGGTTAATAATTTTATTTTAGTGTTTGCAATGCGGGAGGGTCTCGGTTTAGGGGTTAATAGGTAGTTTATGGGTGTTAGTGTACTTTGTAATACTTTAGTTATGATTTTTATGTTACAGCTTTGTAGCGTAAAAACCCATAACTACTGACTTTCAGTTTATGGTACGGATCTTGTAGTTATAGGCTGTACCGCTCACTTTTTGGCCGGACAGGCAAACTTGTAATACCGGCGCTGTGGAAGTCCCATTGAAAAAGGACTTTTTAAAAAGTGCAGTAGTTACGTTGCTTGATGGCCAAAAAAGTAAGC
This sequence comes from Bombina bombina, assembly GCF_027579735.1. Lineage (NCBI taxonomy): Eukaryota > Metazoa > Chordata > Amphibia > Anura > Bombinatoridae > Bombina > Bombina bombina. The sequence continues at coordinate 1,171,948,773 of NC_069501.1, read as the reverse complement.
GGTACAGCTATACCTACAAGACTCATAATATCAGCGATAGTGAAAAAGAGCAATAACGCTGCTTTTTCACCCATACCGCGAAACTCGTAATCTAGCCATGTATTAGGTAAATTGCAATGTGGGGGGTTGTCAGATTAGGGGTAATTAATTTTATTATTATTTGGGGTAATATGGGTGGCCTTGCGGGTTAGTGGTTAATAACTTTTTTCCAAATAGGGTCTATTATAATTATTTTAGATTACATATTGATTTATTGAATATATTTAGGACATCAGTTCATCAAAATAAGGTGTTTCTTCATGTGTAGCTTAATATATATATATATTTTTTTTTTTATTTTTTTTTTAAAAGCAGTTTTGCTAAATACAGTGTTGCTACATCTCTAGCTTTATTATATAAATAAATATATATATTTAGGACAGCAGTCCATCCAAATAAGGTTGTCACTATACCTGTCGGTATATATATATAATTTTTTTAAATAAGTCTGGCCAAATAGGGGCCTAGATTACGAGTTTTGCGTTAGCCTTAAAAAGCAGCGTTTAACGCCCGCTGGTATTACAAGTCTTGCAAGTACAGGTGTACCGCTCACTTTTTTGGCCAGACTCGGAAATACAGCAAATCCTCTTACGTCAATTGTGTATCCTATGTTTTCAATGGGACTTGCATATCGCGCGGTATTACGAGTCTGACAAAAAGTGAGCGGTAGACCCTCTCCTGTCAAGCCTGGTACCGCATTTTAAAGTCAGAAGTTAAGAGTTTTACACTACAACGCCGTAGCATAAAACTCTTAACTAAAGTGCTAAAAAGTACACTAACACCCATAAACTACCTATTAATCCCTAAACCGAGGCCCCCCCACATCGCAAACACTAAAATACATTTTTTAATCCCTAATCTGCCGAACCGGACATCGCTGCCACTATTATAAATATATTAACCCCTAAACCGCCGCACTCCAGCATCGCAAACATTATATTAACCCCTAATCTGCCGTCCCTAACATCGCTGACACCTACCTACATTTATTAACCCCTAATCTGCCGCCCCAATGTCGCCGCCACTATATTAAAGTTATTAACCCTTAAATCTACGTCTAACCCTAACCCTAAAATCCCCTAACTTAAATATAATTTAAATAAATATAAATAAAATTACTATAATTAACTAAATTATTCCTATTTAAATCTAAATACTTACCTATAAAATAAACCATAAGCTAGCTACAATATAACTAATAGTTACATTGCAGCTAGCTTAGGGTTTATTTTTATTTTACAGGCAACTTTGTATTTATTTTAACTAGGTAGAATAGTTATTAGTTTTAATGTTGGGTAGGTGTTTAGACTCGGGGTTCATGTTAGGATGTTAGGTGTAGACATAAATGTATTTTCCCCATAGGAATCAATGGGGCTGCGTTAGGAGCTTTACGCTGCTTTTTTGCAGGTGTTAGGTTTTTTTTCAGCCGGCTCTCCCCCATTGATTCCTATGGGGAAATCGTGCACAAGCACGTTTAGCCAGCTCACTGCTAACATAACCAGCGCTGGTATTGAGGTGAGATGTGGGGCTAAATTTTGCTCTACGCTCACTTTTTTGCAGTTAACGCCAGGTTTGTAAAAACCCGTAATTCCAGCGCTGTCTGTAAGTGAGCTGTGAGCATAAACTGCTCGTTAGCACCGCACAGCCTCTAACGCAAAACTCGTAATCTAGGCGAGGGTGTTGCTACACCTGTAGATTTATTAAATTTATAGGACAGCATTTATATAGTTAAAAGCAGTTTTTCCAAATACCTTGTTGCTACTTCTGTAGCTTTATTATATAAATAAATATTGTTGCTACACCTGTAGCTTTATTATATATAACATATTTTGGATATATTTAGGATAGCAGTCAATCCAAATAAGGCTGTTGCTATACCTGTATATATACAGTTAGCCCTCAGTTTATGCCAGGGGTTAGGTTCCAGAAGGAATGGTTGTAAATCGAAACCATTGTAGATTGAAACCCAGTTTATAATGTAAGTCAATGGGAAGTGAGGGAGATAGGTTCCAGGCCCCTCTCAAAATTGTCATAAGTAACACCTAATACATTATTTTAAAAGCTTTGGAATGAAGACTTTAAATGCTAGGCAGCATTATAAACCTAATAAAATAATCACACAACACAGAATATATAACTAAACTAAGTTAAATGAACAAAAACATTTGCTAAACAGCATTATAAACCTAATAAAATAATCACACAACACAGACTTCACTTGCATTTTTCTGCAAACAGTTCTTTCTATGCATTCCAATCTGGACTGAGTTATAGACAGGAAAATCTTTTTCCTTTGAAATCTGCTCGATAGCTCAGGTCTGGTTAAACTGATGAATTTCAGCTTGCTTGGCTTTGCTGCAACACAAGCGGACAGCTCCACATACTGGCTATTTTAATAAATGCACTGCTTCTCATTGCTTTCAATAGCAGTCACATGACTGGAAAAAAAGGTTGTTATTCTGAAACGGTGTAAATTGAACTGTTGTAAAACGAGGGCCACCTGTATATATATATATATTTTTTTAAATAAGTTTGGCCAAATAAGGTGTTGCTACACCTGTAGATTAATTATATATATAGGACAGCAGACCATCCAAATAGGGTGTCACTACACCTGTAGTTTAGTTTATATATAGATAAAAGCAGTTTGTTAAAATACAGTGTTGCTACATCTGTAGCTTAATTATATTAATAAAATATTGTTGCTACACCTATAGATATTTTTTTTTTTACATGTCTGGCCAAATAGGGTGTTGCTACACCTTATAGATTATATATATATATATATATATATATATATATATTATATATATATATATATTATATATATATATATATATATATATATATATATATATATAAAACAGCAGTCCATCCAAATATGGTGTCACTGCACCTGTTGCTTTAATATATATTAAATAACTAATAATGTTTTTTTTAAAACATGCCCCCTAAAAGAAAGTTACCTTTAGAAGAACAATCTGATGCAAAAAGAAGGCGAGATGAGAGAGATAAAAAATAAAATAAAAATAAAACGACTGATGAAGAAAGGGCCCATTTTAGGGAAGAAAAAGCAATACAGCAAAAAAGATTCCCAGCACAACGGAGGTATTCGAATGACACACAGGAACAGTGTGTAAAAACAAAAGTATTCTTTATTCATCCATAAAAACAGCAGTAATCATCCATCAACAATCAGATACAAAAATAGGAATTAGGAGTTAACATGATCAAACATGTTTCGTTATGAAAACGTAACTTCCTCAATGACCTAGGGATTAGGGAGCTAACAGTCATACTTAAAAAGATCATAATAACTCACCCCCTTGTATAATGAGGTAATTAGACAAATTAAATTAACTCTTTAAGTGTTTGCCAAAACTCAAATGACTGCTCCCTTACCCTTATTACTGGCTGCTCTTTATAATATAAACTGCATATAAATATATATTTTTAAACAGGATTACCAATAAACATTTGCAATGCTTATTTACAATGTGATACATATTTCTAAATTGTAATACATATTTCCAAATTGCATGCATACATGAATGTATAAAAATGCAAAATTATAAAAATGTAAACAATAAAGAAGCTGAAAAAAATTAGAAAAATTGGAAAAATAATATTAATTTCTAAGTGGATGATAACTCCCTTAAGTATATCTAGTGTATAATTAACTGATGTGTCTCTTGAATATTAGAATACACATGTAACTAATACTGATATTTTGGGATTGTATTTGTCTCATGAGTTTAATGTTGTAAATTTACTCAATTTAACATATACTGTATATATTAAAACTTATTCTACATGACTTTAAAGGGACAATAAACCCACATTTTTTTCTTTAATGATTCAGATAGAGAATACAATTTTAAACAACTTTCTAATTTACTTCTTTTATCTAATTTGCTTCATTCTCTTGATATTATTTCCTGAAAAGCATATCTAGATAGGCTAAGTAGCTTCTCATAGGTGGCTGCACATATATGCCTCATGTGATTGGCTCCCCAATGTGCATTGATATTTCTTTAACAAACAACATCTAAAGATTGCAGCAAATTAGGTAATAGAAGTAAATTGGAATGTTGTTTAAAATTGTATTCTCTATCTGAATCATGACAGAATTTTTTGGGGTTTAATGGCCCTTTAATCAACAAATAATTTTACATCCCATTCACTATTTAGTCCTGCTGGAATTCTAGTTCCTAAATGGAAAATCCAAAAAACTTCTTGTTGCTTTAATGTTCTAATCCTATTTCCCCCTCTGGGGTGTCTCTGTAAATGCTCAATACCTTGTACTCTTAGTAATGAACTATTAGATGCATGATACTTATGGAAATGCAGGGCTATTGGAGTAATTGATTTTGGATCTTCAATTGCACGTAAGTGCTCCAAAAATCGATCCTTAAGAAATCTGGTTGTGTAACCCACATACTTTTTCCCACAGCCCCTGCATGTCAACAAATATATCACGTATTTAGTGTTACAATTGATATATTGTTTAATCTTGTAGGTTTTACATTAATCTTGGGATGTGAATTCTCACCCAAGAACATAATAGGCACAAGTCTTATACCTCCTACTCCCACATTTATGATATCCTGTTTTTTTTAGTTCAGAAAAGAAAAGAGAGAGTAAATATGACAGAAAATCAGAGACATAAAGAACAACAAAGAAACACATTTGTTCATAGAAAAGAACGTGCAGAAAATGAACTATCTTAAACAAAAAAACAGCTTAGCATCAGCAATACAGAAAGGGAACGTGAAAGCAAACTTAGTGCAAGTCGTGTTCAGCGCCATTGTACATATTTTGCAAAACATACTCAACACATTGCTGCTATTGAGAGATATGATGATTCATTTGATCATCATAACTGTGGAGAGCTAAATATTATATGCACCAACTGTGATGCAGTACATTTTCCAAAAGAGCAGCCATCAGACACACTAGTTAGTCAATGCTGCAGCAAAGGAAAAGTAATTATTGAACCTATTAAAGTCGCTGCTTTAATGCAAAGCCTACTGACAGGAACTCATAAACATTCAAAAAACTTTCACAAAAACATTAGCTCTTTAAATAATTCTTTAGCATTTGCTTCAATGGGGGTGAATATTGCTCCTCCTACCTGTTATGGGCCTTACTGCTTTAGAATAAATGGACAAAATGATCACAGAACTGAATCACTTCATCCTTCTAATGAGGATAACCGAAAGTTTGCACAACTATATATTCTTGATCCTGATGAGGCTGCACAACAGCACCCTATGATTAATGAAAATGCAAATTGCAACCCTAAACTAATGACTGAGTTGAGTTCTTTTATGGCTTTAAACAATCCTTTTGCCGAAGCATGCAAAATGTTGTATGAAGTAGAACAGGAATGCTTAGAAGATGCATCTCGAAATGGAGTTACACCTGCAACTGTGACCATGGCAATAGTACAAGATCATAAAAATGATCAACGTAGATATAATGCTCCTCAGTGTAATGAGGTAGCTATTATTTTGCAGATGTGAACCTCCTCTTGAGCGAGATCTTATTATTCATTGTTGAAGTCCTAACAATGAAAACCCCCCAGAAAGGATAAGTATTTTTTATCTAAATTTAGAGTCATTGTTGTATCCACTTCTTTTCCCTTTTGGGGACCAAAGTTGGTTATCTAAAATGAAACTTAATTACAACCCTACTACTGTAACAAACATAAGAAGTCAATCTTTAGCAAAGCCAAGAGAAACGGTCACACAAATGCAATTTTTTGGGTACATGCTTTCCATCCGACACAAGTTTAACCCATTTCTGAGTGCTGGCAAATTGACCCAGCAGTACTTTGTAGATGCATATGTTAAGACAGAAGGTAATTGTTTAAACTATGTAAGACAAAATCAGTGAAAATTGAGGGTTCAAAAGTACACAGGTCTCATGGACCATCTTCAAAGTGTAGCTGCAGACCAGGGCTTACTTTCAGGCAAAGCAGTTATACTTCCATCTACATTCTGAGGTAGTCCAATAAACATGGTACAGAATTACCAAGATGTCATGGCTATTGTTAGAAAGTATGGGAAGCCTGATTTTTTCATAACCATGACATGTAACCCAAAATGGTCTGAAATTGTTGTTAATCTCAAAGAAGGTCAAGCAGTTGAATTTCGTCCTGATTTAGTGGCAATAGTTTTTCATTTAAAACTTCAAAAACTTCTTGATGATATCACAAAGAAACATGTTTTGGGTAAACCAGCTGCCAAAGTTCATGTTTTTGAATTTCAAAAACGTGGATTACCTCATGCACATATTTTGCTTATTTTAACTGCAGAAGATAAGCCGAAAAATGCAAAAGTAATTTATAGCTTTATTTCTGCAGAAATACCTGACATTCAAGTCAATATCCGGTTACATGCAATTGTTACCAAGCACATGATACATGGGCCCTTTGGGGAGCATAATCTAAGACCTCCATGTATGGTTGATGGTGTTTGCTCTATGCAATTTCCAAAATCCTTCCATGAAGAAACTTTGATCAATGTAGATGGCTATCCACGTTACAAGAGATCCAAAAAAACTGTTTCTATTGAAATAATGGGAAAAAATGGTTAACTCTTGGTTTATACCATACAACCCATACTTGACATTAAAATACAACTGCCATAATAATATAGAAAGCTGTGCTTCCATAAAAAAGTTTAAAGTACATATTCAAATATATTTATAAAGGGCATGACTGCACTAATATTGCAATTAAAGAACATGAAACTCTTCTTCATGATGAGATAACTTCCCTTATGGATTTCAGATATGCTAAAGAGCAAAGAAAAACATTTTGAAGACTTTTCAAGACACCCAGAGTGTAAAAATTGTTTAAATTATGCACTTAGAGACATTCAGGATATCTTGATTGTTAATGGCAAAAATTGTCAGGATTTTGGTTTACCAAATCCTCCAAACAATTTACCAGAAAATCCCAGAGACCTCTATGATGCTTCTTTTGAAAGTTGTACTGGAGTCCAAATGAAGCAATCTTTTAATGATCTTCAAAGACAAAGTTTTTAAGAAATCATTGCTGCATCAGAAAATGACACTTTACCACAAAGGTGTTATTTCCTTGATGGTCCTGGTGGTAGTGGTAAAACCTACCTATACAATACTTTATTGAGGACATTTAGAGTAAACAGTGAAGTAGCATTACCAATTCCTTCAACAGGTATTGCAGCAAATTTGCTTGAAGGTGGACAAACATACCACTCGCAGTTGAAGCTGCCAGTTTCTTTGTTGGATACGTCAACCTCCATGAGGCAAACCTCTAATGATGCGCAAATTATCCGTATAGCAAATATTATTATTTGAGATGAATCTACCATGTCTTCCAGCGATGCACTCAGATGCATCAACAAACTCCTTCAAGAGTTGATGAATAACAACAAACCTTTTGGAGGAAAAACAATTCTGCTCTGAGGTGATTTCAGACAAACTCTTCCTGTTATTGCACATGAAAGTAGATCAGCTATAGTTGAAGCTAGAATAAATTCAATCCACTCTGGCATAAGTTTAAGCTTTTGAAGCTGACAAATAATGTAAGAACTGTTGATCCTGAGTTTAGCTCATGGCTTCTAAAGCTTTGAGATAGAATTCTCACAAACTAGCATGGTTTTCATGAAGATATCTTTGAAATTCCACGATCTGCAGAGACTTCATTGTAAAGGAGATTTTTGGTGAACAGTTTAAAGATTCTGATGCATTTAAGTTTGCCAAATATGCAATATTAATTTAAAAAAAAAATAGTGATGTTGACAAGATCAATAAAGAAGTTCTTTGTTTGTTTGAAGGTGAAACCTCTACTTATTTAAACACTGATTCTATTGATGATGAAACACAGGAAGACAGGGATAATTACCCAGTTGAGTTTTTAAATGAATTGTCTCCTTCTGGAATGCCAGTTCATAAACTCAATCTTAAAATTGGCAGTATTATTATGCTTTTGCGTAACCTTAATACTAAGAGAGGTCTCTGTAACGGCACCAGATTGGTTGTGAAAGCTTTGTGGCAAAACGTAATCATTGCTCAAGTACTAACAGGTACCGCTGAAGGGCAAAATGTCTTTATTCCTCGAATAGACTTAGCCCCAAGTAATACAGAACTTCCTTTTTATATTACGAAGAAGACAATTTCCAGTTAAATTGGCATTCGCTATGACTATTAACAAGTCTCAAGCTCAAACTTTAGATAGAGTTGGCATCTATTTGCCTGAACCTGTTTTCAGCCATGGTCAGCTATGTGTAGCTTTCTCTCAAGTAAAAAGCTGTGCTGATGTAAAAGTTAGTCATAGATGGACAAGAACAAGGCTACTTATTAACAGGAAGTGATGCCTGTTTTACAAAAAATGTGGTCTACAAAGAAATATGCTCAAAGTAGACATAATTAGAAGAGCATCAATTTTGGATATATTTAGGACAGCAGTCCATCCAAATAGGGTGTCGCTACACCTGTAGCTTAAATATATATATAAAATAAGTGTATCCAAATAGGGTGTTGCTATACCTGTAGCTTATTATATATATAAAATATTTTTTTATATATTTATGACAGCAGTCTGTAAAAATACGGTGTTGCTACATAGCTTAAATATTTATTTAAAAGCAGGCTTATTGCCTAGTACAATATAAAAGTCACCGGAAAAAATGTAACAAACAAATACAGGGGGAATTGAGCGTCCTGTTTCTGTGGAAATGTATAATCTAGATGGGTAGGAGGGTGAGAAACAGGAGGTGGGGACTGCAAAGGTGATAATGATGTTAGTGTGGAGTTAGATGAGGGCAGCTACTAGGCAAGTGGAATTAATTTGTTACTGATTTTGAGATAGACTTCCTTGAACAAAAAGGTCTTTAGGGAGCGTTTAAAGGAGGAGAGGTTAGGGGAAATTCGGACAGCTCGAGGAAGTGCATTCCAAATGGTTGGTGCCACATGAGAGAAGTCCTGTAGTCTAGCATAGGAGGAGGTGATAGTAGAAGATGGATCATAGGGGTGGGCTGGAGTATATTTGTTGATGAGTGAGGACAGGTAGGGATGGGCTGAAGTGGTAAGGGCTTTGTAGGTCAGAGTGAGAATTTTGAATTTAATTCTGCTGTGAATGTGGAGCCAGTAAAGGGACTCACAGAGAGGTGCAGCAGATACAGAGTGTCGGGAGAGGTGGATTAGCAGAGGCATTTAGGATGGATTGAAGAGGGGAGAGGCGGGAGAGAGAAAGGCCAGTTAGCAGGTTATTACAGTAATCAAGTTGAGAAATTACCAGGGAGTGGATTAGCTGTTTAGTAGTTTCAGCAGTCAGAAATAGACAAATTTTGGAGATATTGCGTAGGTGGTTGCGACAGGTTGAAGAGAGCAATTGGATGTGGAGTATGAAGGACAGATCGGAGTCAAGTGTAACTCCTAGGCAGCGGACTTGGGGTGATGGGGAGAGAGTGGTGTCACCAAGAGTGATTGAAAAATTAGAAACCGGAGTAGATCTTCTGGGGTTAGTGTTAGGGTTTTTTTACATTTTTTTGGGTGGGTTTTTATTTTAGATTAGGGTTTGGGCTTTTTTAAAAGAGCTGAATGCCCTTTAAAGGGCAATGCAAAAGAGCTAAATGCCCTTTAAAGGGCAATGCCCATACAAATGGGCATATATACAAATATATATATAAACCCCCCATAGATTTCTTGAAACAATTCTTCCCCAAATATAATACTGAGTGCTGAAAGCCAATGTAACTAAATGGTAAAGCTAGCTAAATCAATTAAAGAGTTCAAAGGTACCTCTAAACTGTAAGCTCCATTGGTACACTCTTATTATACCCCTCTTGAATATAAACTCCTTGGTCAAAATCTCCCATTATATACCTATATAATACTTTTAAAATAACGGCAAGCTTCTTACAATTATAGCCACAAAAAATGTGCTTCCCCCCCCTCCCTCCAAACTGCCGCCCTAGGCATGTGCCTTGTTTGCCTAGGCCAAAATACACCCCTGGTGTATGTGTATGTTTAGAGTGAAGCCTGATTTTTTCATAACCATGACATGTAACCCAAAATGGTCTGAAATTGTTGTTAATCTCAAAGAAGGTCAAGCAGTTGAATTTCGTCCTGATTTAGTGGCAATAGTTTTTCATTTAAAACTTCAAAAACTTCTTGATGATATCACAAAGAAACATGTTTTGGGTAAACCAGCTGCCAAAGTTCATGTTTTTGAATTTCAAAAACGTGGATTACCTCATGCACATATTTTGCTTATTTTAACTGCAGAAGATAAGCCGAAAAATGCAAAAGTAATTTATAGCTTTATTTCTGCAGAAATACCTGACATTCAAGTCAATCTCCGGTTACATGCAATTGTTACCAAGCACATGATACATGGGCCCTTTGGGGAGCATAATCTAAGACCTCCATGTATGGTTGATGGTGTTTGCTCTATGCAATTTCCAAAATCCTTCCATGAAGAAACTTTGATCAATGTAGATGGCTATCCACGTTACAAGAGATCCAAAAAAACTGTTTCTATTGAAATAATGGGAAAAAATGGTTAACTCTTGGTTTATACCATACAACCCATACTTGACATTAAAATACAACTGCCATAATAATATAGAAAGCTGTGCTTCCATAAAAAGTGTAAAGTACATATTCAAATATATTTATAAAGGGCATGACTGCACTAATATTGCAATTAAAGAACATGAAACTCTTCTTCATGATGAGATAACTTCCCTTATGGATTTCAGATATGCTAAAGAGCAAAGAAAAACATTTTGAAGACTTTTCAAGACACCCAGAGTGTAAAAATTGTTTAAATTATGCACTTAGAGACATTCAGGATATCTTGATTGTTAATGGCAAAAATTGTCAGGATTTTGGTTTACCAAATCCTCCAAACAATTTACCAGAAAATCCCAGAGACCTCTATGATGCTTCTTTTGAAAGTTGTACTGGAGTCCAAATGAAGCAATCTTTTAATGATCTTCAAAGACAAAGTTTTTAAGAAATCATTGCTGCATCAGAAAATGACACTTTACCACAAAGGTGTTATTTCCTTGATGGTCCTGGTGGTAGTGGTAAAACCTACCTATACAATACTTTATTGAGGACATTTAGAGTAAACAGTGAAGTAGCATTACCAATTCCTTCAACAGGTATTGCAGCAAATTTGCTTGAAGGTGGACAAACATACCACTCGCAGTTTAAGCTGCCAGTTTCTTTGTTGGATACGTCAACCTCCATGAGGCAAACCTCTAATGATGCGCAAATTATCCGTATAGCAAATATTATTATTTGAGATGAATCTACCATGTCTTCCAGCGATGCACTCAGATGCATCAACAAACTCCTTCAAGAGTTGATGAATAACAACAAACCTTTTGGAGGAAAAACAATTCTGCTCTGAGGTGATTTCAGACAAACTCTTCCTGTTGTTGCACATGAAAGTAGATCAGCTATAGTTGAAGCTAGAATAAATTCAATCCACTCTGGCATAAGTTTAAGCTTTTGAAGCTGACAAATAATGTAAGAACTGTTGATCCTGAGTTTAGCTCATGGCTTCTAAAGCTTTGAGATAGAATTCTCACAAACTAGCATGGTTTTCATGAAGATATCTTTGAAATTCCACGATCTGCAGAGACTTCATTGTAAAGGAGATTTTTGGTGAACAGTTTAAAGATTCTGATGCATTTAAGTTTGCCAAATATGCAATATTAATTTAAAAAAAAATAGTGATGTTGACAAGATCAATAAAGAAGTTCTTTGTTTGTTTGAAGGTGAAACCTCTACTTATTTAAACACTGATTCTATTGATGATGAAACACAGGAAGACAGGGATAATTACCCAGTTGAGTTTTTAAATGAATTGTCTCCTTCTGGAATGCCAGTTCATAAACTCAATCTTAAAATTGGCAGTATTATTATGCTTTTGCGTAACCTTAATACTAAGAGAGGTCTCTGTAACGGCACCAGATTGGTTGTGAAAGCTTTGTGGCAAAACGTAATCATTGCTCAAGTACTAACAGGTACCGCTGAAGGGCAAAATGTCTTTATTCCTCGAATAGACTTAGCCCCAAGTAATACAGAACTTCCTTTTTATATACGAAGAAGACAATTTCCAGTTAAATTGGCATTCGCTATGACTATTAACAAGTCTCAAGCTCAAACTTTAGATAGAGTTGGCATCTATTTGCCTGAACCTGTTTTCAGCCATGGTCAGCTATGTGTAGCTTTCTCTCAAGTAAAAAGCTGTGCTGATGTAAAAGTTAGTCATAGATGGACAAGAACAAGGCTACTTATTAACAGGAAGTGATGCCTGTTTTACAAAAAATGTGGTCTACAAAGAAATATGCTCAAAGTAGACATAATTAGAAGAGCATCAATTTTGGATATATTTAGGACAGCAGTCCATCCAAATAGGGTGTCGCTACACATGTAGCTTAAATATATATATAAAATAAGTGTATCCAAATAGGGTGTTGCTATACCTGTAGCTTATTATATATATAAAATATTTTTTTATATATTTATGACAGCAGTCTGTAAAAATACGGTGTTGCTACATAGCTTAAATATTTATTTAAAAGCAGGCTTATTGCCTAGTACAATATAAAAGTCACCGGAAAAAATTTAACAAACAAATACAGGGGGAATTGAGCGTCCTGTTTCTGTGGAAATGTATAATCTAGATGGGTAGGAGGGTGAGAAACAGGAGGTGGGGACTGCAAAGGTGATAATGATGTTAGTGTGGAGTTAGATGAGGGCAGCTACTAGGCAAGTGGAATTAATTTGTTACTGATTTTGAGATAGACTTCCTTGAACAAAAAGGTCTTTAGGGAGCGTTTAAAGGAGGAGAGGTTAGGGGAAATTCGGACAGCTCGAGGAAGTGCATTCCAAATGGTTGGTGCCACATGAGAGAAGTCCTGTAGTCTAGCATAGGAGGAGGTGATAGTAGAAGATGGATCATAGGGGTGGGCTGGAGTATATTTGTTGATGAGTGAGGACAGGTAGGGATGGGCTGAAGTGGTAAGGGCTTTGTAGGTCAGAGTGAGAATTTTGAATTTAATTCTGCTGTGAATGTGGAGCCAGTAAAGGGACTCACAGAGAGTGCAGCAGATACAGAGTGTCGGGAGAGGTGGATTAGCAGAGGCATTTAGGATGGATTGAAGAGGGGAGAGCGGGGAGAGAAAGGCCAGTTAGCAGGTTATTACAGTAATCAAGTTGAAATTAACCAGGGAGTGGATTAGCTGTTTAGTAGTTTCAGCAGTCAGAAATAGACAAATTTTGGAGATATTGCGTAGTGTTGCGACAGGTTGAAGAGAGCAATTGGATGTGGAGTATGAAGGACAGATCGGAGTCAAGTGTAACTCCTAGGCAGCGGACTTGGGGTGATGGGGAGAGAGTGGTGTCACCAAGAGTGATTGAAAAATTAGAAACCGGAGTAGATCTTCTGGGGTTAGTGTTAGGGTTTTTTTACATTTTTTTGGGTGGGTTTTTATTTTAGATTAGGGTTTGGGCTTTTTTAAAAGAGCTGAATGCCCTTTAAAGGGCAATGCAAAAGAGCTAAATGCCCTTTAAAGGGCAATGCCCATACAAATGGGCATATATACAAATATATATATAAACCCCCCATAGATTTCTTGAAACAATTCTTCCCCAAATACAATACTGAGTGCTGAAAGCCAATGTAACTAAATGGTAAAGCTAGCTAAATCAATTAAAGAGTTCAAAGGTACCTCTAAACTGTAAGCTCCATTGGTACACTCGCTGAAAGCCTGTAACTAAATGGTAAAGCTAGCTAAATCAATTAAAGAGTTCAAAGGTACCTCTAAACTGTAAGCTCCATTGGTACACCTTATTATACCCCTCTTGAATATAACTCCTTGGTCAAAATCTCCCATATACCTATATAATACTTTTAAAATAACGGCAAGCTTCTTACAATTATAGCCACAAAAAATGTGCTTCCCCCCCCTCCCTCCAAACTGCCGCCCTAGGCATGTGCCTTGTTTGCCTAGGCCAAAATACACCCCTGGTGTATGTGTATGTTTAGAGTGATATGATTGCACAACCTTACCTAAATAATTTACAAAACACATATTTAAATAGTTATCCCTATCTCTTTGTCTTGTCATATTGCAATTTATATTTTGGTATTACCTTTTTAGGATTATTCCAGTAGTTATATAATTTCTACAAATGATTTACCACCACTACTATGATAAATATTTGTATAATTGCTAATTAGGGCTATGGTCCATTGTGACTATATTAATAAGTATATTTGTGAAATTTGACTGATTTCCTATGATGTGATGTTAACTTGTGCTAGAGGTGTACAGCTTGGCTCAATGCCAAATAAGTAATTTTATATATTGAAATATAAACTGCATTCTATATTGTTTCCATTCTCTTTCTGTCTTGATAAAAGTTATAGCCCTTTGTGCATTTTTACACTGTGGACTCCCTGTGTCTCTTGGTTGCTTCATGTAACTTAGCTAATCTAAGTAATTATTAGTTGTTCACAGTGCGTTTCTGGTTATAATTAACCATAGCTATACTGTATAATTTTAATCTTTCACTTTATATATTTCTTTCATATTACTCCTATAGAAATTAACCATTGTTCCTGAGCAAAGAGCAAAGCACAATCACCATGTGTGACTATTTCATGCTTCTGCAACACCATGCTTTGTTTTGGCCTATGCAACAGTTGTAACAATTCAGGAACTCTTTCAAAATGGCCCCAAACTAGCAGTTTTCATTCCCCACCTCAGGTTGTGAAGTCCATAATAAAAAAAGAAACAGAAGATTGAGGAAGCAGAAAAAATAAGGGTTGTAAGCAGGGGGGTAGCTAAACATACTGGGGCCCATTGCGAAGGCTGTGTTGAGGCCCATTTGCAACTGAACCCTTTCTGGCTCTTCGTAATTAGCAGAAGCTGAGAAAGCAGCCACATCGAAGAAAGAGAAGCTGCTTCTCTATGAGGTCCGTATGATCTGAAACTCTCCGCTCGCGTGAGAGTTCTAAAATGACCCTCCGGCAGATCCCTAGTGAAATTCTTTATACATCTCCAAGGGGTGTTCTCTGCATTTCTGTGGGCCTAATAATAATAAGCTATGCGCTCAGGTGAGATGATCTAAGAAGTCTCATCAGTCATTAGTATGAAGCGGTCTCTAAAAAAATGTTAGAGACACAAATTTGAATTTGAAAGATGATTATCTCACTACGCAGGGTTGTTGATATAAATAAGGTCTAAAAAATCCCAAAGATTTTGAATGATTTTTCTTTATGCCAGTGAGCTTTTGAATATCAGGCCCTGTATGTGAAGGAGAGACAAGCCCAGTGCAATATAGCACTGTATGTCATGATATTTCTGCTGCATTTACACTTTGTGCTTTGTATTTTATATTGCTTTACACTTCAGGTTTTCATTACATTTAAACTTTGCACTTTCTATTTTGTTTTAGTTTGTATCCAGTAGTGCATTTAGGATTGTGGTTTACTGATTATGCTTTCACAGTTTCTGCGTAATTTTAGCACATTAGGGTCATACTTTGTATATTTATATGTGCATCTTTTACAAAGTACATTGACCTTTGTATTTCTTGTATTTAAAATAAAACCGAAAAACTGAGAGCTTTATTACTTTCTATGGGCCAGATTCTCTAGTTTGAAGAGAAATTATAGTGCAGACTTCACAGGGGTTGAACTCACTGAATTCAATAAGGAAAGGGGTCAAACCTGGAATCCTAGATAGATGGGAGATGCCTTAGAAAGTAATGAGGCTCTCTGTGATACAGAATTTCATGAATGAGAGAGAAGGTAACTGGATAACACATGTGGCTGATATAAAGGCTTAGTTTTCATCAATTTAAAATTAAACTGAAATGTTTGCACTTCAAATTAACTTGTGTTTGCCTATAGTTTATAATATTTTACTTTTCTCTCAGTTAAGTAAGTGTATTGTGAATTCTGAGCAAACTTCAACTTCATGCAGCTTTCAAGATACTTCAGTGAGACCAGCTTGTCTAAACTTACAGCATTTCACAAGACTTGTGAGAAAGCTTCAGACATAACGTGGGAACACTCTTGTGCCTCCCACTTTCAGAAAATGTGTTTTTTATTTTACAATAGTGAAAATACAAAGTCCAAATGTAAGTTGTAAATGATACATAGAAATATACAAAACATGATCCTAATTTGTTAAAGCAACAAAGAAACTTTCAAAAAAACAATTAGAATTTGTAAAATCACTGGTGAATCTAAATCTATTACAACATGAATTATAAAGTGCAAAGCTTATATGTAATAATATTAAAATGACCCAGTCTAAAGTGTAAAGTAATATATAATACAAAGCAGAAAGTGTAAGCATAACAAAACTCTCATATCATGCAGCGCTATATTGCACTGGGCTTGTCTTTCCTTTAGTCACAGAAATGAGAGAGATCTTGCAGTGCTGGAAAGTTCAGTTCTTTTTCTTTGAGCATTGAGAAGTCTGCACTACAATTTCTCTTCAAACAGGAGAATCTTTGATCATTAGGCCCTGAGAGTCATTCTTTCCTCACAGTTAGGGGCAAATTTATCAATGTCTGTCCGACATGATACGCTGTAGCGTATCATGTCCCACAGACATCGCTGAATGCCGACAGCACACGCTTTCGGCATTTAACATTGCACAAGCAGTTCACCAGAACTGCTTATGCAATGCCGCCTCCTGCAGATTTGTGGCCAATCGACCGCTAGCAGGGGGGGTGTCAATCAGCCCGATCGTATAGGATCAGGTGGATTGCCAACCACAACCTCAGAGGCAGCGGACCAGTTATGGAGCAGCCGTCTTAAGACCGGTGCTTCATAACTGCTGTTTCCGGTGAGTCTGAAGGTTTGCGCAGAAACAGTGGCCATTCGCAGCTTGATAATTCGGCCCCTTAGTCTGCACCAGAGGATAGGAACTTGTGCAGCTTTCAATACAAATAAGGTGGGATACCTGGGCAGCCATCTTGGAAACCCTGCCATTATAATGTAATTGCAAATCCTTACAATTTCCTATGTAATCTGTGAGCACAGTGTTTTATAAAGAGTTTTTTTAGCTAAGTTGTATTATAAGGTATTGAAGCTTATTATTATGCCAGAACTTGTTATACGTGCACAGAAATGAATGGCTACTATATACTAGATGCAACTTCACCGATTGTTACGGAGCCTAACTTTAACTGGTAGTAGTGGCAAGGGGTGGTACTTATCTTTAAGAACTCTACCATTTATTATTTTTTTATTACATCTAGGCCTATTCACAGTAGTTTTGAATAAGATTGGAAATGTATCTATGTATTTATTTTTTTGCTGTTAACTCCATTGCAGCTTGATATTTTGAAGCTAAGTATCACTGCATTACCCATAGACCCACTTCACTTATTTACTTTTGCTATCCTATGTTGTCAGTTCTTAGTTATCCAAAAAGTATAAAAGGCCAACACTTTTAATTGTATTAAGCTTTAACAGGTGTACCATTTGAAACAGTTTCTTAATTGCATTAAATCTTCATGGATCATTTGGCAACCACTGTCATATATGCAAGATAGCTACATCCCTGTCCAAATTAGACAGCTGTCCAGTAATAAAAGTAATATCAAATATACTATGAGTTAGATCAGAGCAGTGTGCTCAATTATATATTCAAAACTGTGCCAGTAAAACAAATATTTAGTTTGTGTATCAGATTTAAAGCCTGTCTGTTAACTTTCATCACTCAAGTCCTGAGCATAATATTAGGAAGGGGGGAATTATAATTAGTATAGACATTCTTTTCTGAAAAAAAAAATAAAAAAATCAGAAAGAGCATACAATAATAAAAAAAGTTTTCTTTTTACTTTTTTTTTACTTGTTATAGTTTACATTGTTCTTTTGGTACTCTTTGTTTTTGCACACTACCGACCTAGGTATCTCTTCAACAAAGAATACAAGAACAAAGTAAATTTCCTAATAAAAGTAAATTGGAAACTAAAAATGGTATCCTCTGTTTGAATTATAGAAGATTACTTGTTTTTCATGTCCTTTTATTTAAGCACGCCTTATTAGCAACAAATATCAATTAACTTTTTTAGCATTCTGTAAAATCAACACAAACTGTTATTTAAAGGGACACTGAACCCAATTTTTTTCTTTTGTGATTCAAATAGAGCATGCAATTTAAAAAAAACTTTCTAATTTACTCCTATTATAAATTATTCTTTGTTCGCTTGCTATCTTTATTTGAAATAGAAGGCATCTAAGCTTTTTTTTAGGTTCAGACCTCTGGAAAGCACTTTTTTATTGGTGGATGAATTTATCCACCAATCAGCAAGAACAACCCAGGTTGTTCACCAAAAATGGGCCGGCATCTAAACTTACATTCTTGCATTTCAAATAAAGATACCAAGAGAATGAAGAAATTTTCATAATAGGAGTAAATTAGAAAGTTGCTTAAAATGTCATGCTCTATCCGAATCACAAAAGAAAAAATGTGGGTTCAGTGTCCCTTTAAGAGATTTAAAATGCCCTACTTTTCAGTTACATATTAAAGGGGTAGGAAAGTCAACATTAAACTTGTGTGATTCAAACATAGCAGGTCATTTTAAGACCCTTTTAAATTCACTTCTATTTTCACATTTGCTTTGTTCTCTTGGTCTCCCATGTTGAAAAAGAATATATACATATCCTACACTAGTGGGAGCTAGCTGTTGATTGGTGCCTTCACACATTTGTCTCTTGTGATTGGCTTATTAGGTTCGTTCAGCTAGCTGCCAGTATTGCACTGCTGTTCCTTCAGCAAAGGATAGCAAGAGAATGAAGCAAATTTGGTAATAGAAGTAAATTGGAAAGTTGTTTAAAATTGTATGTTGTATCCAAATCATGAAATAAAAAATTGGGGTTTCCTGTCCCTTTAACTTAATCTTTATTTACTTTCTATTTAATTATGTTTCTTAAAGTAAATATAATCATCTGTTTACAAAATAAAATCCTGTTTTTTGAATATTAAAGTTACTAGATAAATAATGGTAGAGCACAAAAGAAAAAATAATGCACTAAGCACAAAAAACAGTTCATATAAATATTTGTATGTGAGCTGTGAATCTTTTAAGCAGGTCTAGGACATTGTAGCAGAAGCTTTGTTAAATGAGTGAGGGAATAAAAAAACATCCTCAGTGAGATTTAAACCTGTGACTATCTTTTATACTTAGTTGTTTTATTTTACTAAAGAATACAGAGCATAAATTATGTAGCAATTTCCTATTTCCATTTCACTGAAATGCCATACATAAAACAGACATTTGTTCAGACTTTGACTTAGGTGCTACATGAGCTGTTTGTGAGAAAGAAAGGAAGGAAGAAAGAAAGAAAGAAAGAAAGACATTAACTGCCTTTAGTCAGATTTGCAACTGTGACCTTCACTTAGGAGTCAGGTGCTTTATTTCCTAAGTTTTCTTGATTTACAATAGACTATGAAACAGCTTCATATTTGAAAATGTACTCAAACAGAGAAATAGAATATTGGTCTTGAAACAGGGGACGTGTTCACAAACAAGTTCTCTTTGTAAATGATCTTCCCAATACGAAATAATGGGTTACAAAGAATAATGTTGTCAAACTTTGGCAAACCAAAACTACTATAAGGAAGAATATGCACATATGCTTATATACTGATCTAAAAATCCAGTATAAAATCTTTTAAAAACGTACTTAGAAGCTCCCAGTTTAGCACTGTTGATGATGTTAGGCTGGTACACTCCCTGAAAGGGGCTGGGAACTCATGAAGAGCAGACGTCCCCCGTCCCCCTTTCCATGCATATGAAAAGACAGATAACATAAACAGGAGCAAGCAGTAGCCTGTAAACGCTTGTATACATCTGGCACTGTGGGGCTTGGTTAGGAGTCTGAAAATAACCACAATGTTATTAAAAAATAAGCAAAACTATACATTGTTACAAAAACATTCCCAGATGGGCCATATAAATAGATCATCTATAAAGTATTTATGAATAGAAAAATCTAGTCTACAATGTCCCTTTAAATAACCTGCCATTACAAGTGGCTGGTTAATGTGATCTTAAGCTCGCAGTTTCACTTTGTGCAAGAAATCATTAACCAAAGATTAGATCTCTGTTTATGAAAAAAGTTGCCCCAATTGCCCCAAAAATAAAAAGAGGACAGTAGAGTAACATTAAAGGGACAGTAAAGTCCTAATCAAACTTTACAGATTCAGGTAGGGCACATAATTTTAAACAACTTTCCAATTTATTTTAATATCAAATTTGCTTTGTTCTGTTGGTATTCTTAGTTGAAAGCTAAACCTAGGTAGGCTCATATGCTAATTTCGAAGCCCTTGAAGGCCTCCTCAGTTCTGAATGCATTTGACAGTTTTTTACAGCTAGAGGCCGTTAGTTTATGTGTATCATATAGATAACATTGTGCTCACTCCAGTGATGTTATTTAAGCACAAATTGCCTGAAATGCAAGTCGGTCAAAAGAACTGAAATAAGAGGGCAGTCTGCAGAGGCTTAGATTATTATTATTCTTTATTAATAAAGCGCCAACAGATTCCGCAGCAGAAGGTAATCACAGAGGCAAAAAAGTATATTAATATAACAGTGTTGGTTACGCAAAACTGGGGAATGGTAGATAAAGGGATACATTTTTCGGTGTTTGATGTCCCATTAAATAAAAATATGAGCGCTGGTATCACTGACTGGAGCGCAAATATCATGCTTGTGTAAGCACAATATTCAAATCCACTTGTAGTCTAGCACAAAGTGTTTATTTGCATATCTGTAACTTTTATATTCACGTATGCAATGGAAAGATGAGATACTTACGTATTGGTTAACTTTTATCATGTAAGGTATTTGGCTATTTTTTTGTATATTTGTTGGTGGCTAACTGTCTATTAAAGTATGGATTAATTATTTATATAACTTAAGTCAAAGCCATCATTATGAGGATATATGTCATTTGTGTTTTTTTAAAGGGATATTGATGTCAAAATGAAAATTTCATAATCCAGAAAGAGCGTGCAATGTAAAAAAAAAGCTTATATGACACATTTAGGGCCAGATTACAAGCTGATTGCAAAATATATATATGCTAATGTTCGCTGGTATTACGAGTTAGGTGCAATACGAACACAACCTTGTGCTTCCATAGGCTCCAATGGGAGCCTCATTCTTGCGGCATGACAACCAAGAGGGTAGGTCGCGCAGCGATGTACGGCAAATATAAATATATATGTATATATACATATTTATGTGTTAATATGTGTATCTACACATATTAACACATCATTTTATACAAATATATATATATATATATATATATATATATATATATATATATATATATATATATGTGTAAGAATATACATATATATTTTCAGAGAATGCACAGTTTCCCCTAGACTGCAATGTAAAGGCAAAATAGCCACTTTTTAACCCCTAGAAACTGCTTTGTGCAGTATTTTTTAAATAAAAGACTCTTTATTTTGGGGGCAATTGGGGCACTTTTAGAAAATTAACCAGCGATCTGACCTCTGGTTACTTTTTTGTGGGCTAATTACTACTGCAAGCTCATTTGTCGGTGAGTAGTAAACTTGTAATCACGAGTAGTAAACTTGTAATCTATCCCTTAATTCTTTTTGCCTCAGTCCGCTGTTATGGAGTGGAGCTAAGTTTCAGCAAATTATACATTTGATAAAAGAAGTCAATTGGAAAGTTGTTTTTTAATTGTTCTCTCTGAGTTATGAAAGTTTAGTTTTGACTTATGTGCCCATTTAACATGTTTTTTTTTATAATAAATTATTTCATAAGTATGCTGGTTCCAGTTCCATTTATCATCGCACAAATATTTCACCCAAGCAGAATGGTTACTTGAGGAATGTACAAAGCAGCAGTCACCTGGGAGCACGTCCAGTGATCCCAGCCTGCTTCTATCACACAATACTGCCATGAAAACTTAGCCTATCTTGATTATGCTGCTAATTAGGTTACAATGCATCATATTTTGGTCTTCTGTTTTTCTTGTCTTGCATAAAATCCCTCTTTTAATGAAAATTTGAAATGTCCTACAGTACATAATGTAAGACAAACTCAGTCTCAAAAATGGTTCAGAATATTAGATGTTATATACTCACATTGTATAATAGCATTTTTGTTGCTTACTGATAATCAATGGTTCTAAAATTACAAGTACATGGGACATAAAATAGAATTTTTCTCTACAATCTAATATAAACTTCATTATTGCATGTTGTCTAGATGTAGCGACAGACCTCTGTCAGCACTTTACAGCATTTGTGGCGTTGGAGCATCTGCAAAACTATTCGGAGATGCCTAAAGCGATGTTAATCAAGATTACGTCAGCTGAATCATGAAGTGTATTAGGTTAATATATTCTCGCAACTTAAGCAACTATAAAACACACATTTTTCATATGAATACAAACAAATATCTAGAGAATTTTATTTTTAAAACACATTTCACAATACGAGACAATTTTATATATATATATATTCTGTTAATGTTCACATTCCAAAGTTCTTCACATTTTCTTAATTTAATATTAATTATATATAATCAGTCCCAAGACACAGGCACTCAGGGGTCTTTAGATAAAAAATGTGTTATATAAAATTTAAAAATGAGACATGGGGGGTAGTTATCAACGTGTCAACCTTTCCTGCCTTCGCCGGCCCAATATGCCCCCGCCTAAGCTCGCCTACCATCGCCGCCGCGGACCTGAAAAAATTCGCACCTAAGTTATCAATAAATCTGTCAAAAAGCCTCGCACCAAGTACGGGGCGATGAGCAGCGGACTGTGAGAGTTATCACTCATCCGATCTCGCTGCTCTTCGGCTTTTTTTCAGCTTTATTGCTAGCCTGTCACTAAGCACCCACACTAACTACACTGTTCTACCCCCTATACCAGCGCCCCCAACTCAATAAAGTTACTAACCCCTAAACCGCCACTCCTAGACCCCGCCGCAACTCTTATAAATGTATTAAACCCCTAAATCGTCACTCCTGGACACTGCCGCAACCTACATTATACCTAGTAACCCCTATCCTGCCCCCCCTATACCTCCGCCCTCTATAATAAAGTTATTAATACCTATCCTGCTGATCCCGCACCTCGCCGCAACTAAATAAATAGTTTAACCCCTAAACCACCGCTCCCGGACCCTGCCGCAACCTATATTACATTTATTAACCCCTAATCTGCCCCCCCTACACCGTCGCCACCTATAATACATTTATTACCCCCTATCCTGTACCCCACTACACCGCCGCCACTGTAATAAATTTATTAACCCCTAAAGCTAAAGTCTAACCCTAACACTAACACGCCCCTAAGTTAAATATAATTTAAATCTAACGAAATAAATTAACTCTTATTAAATAAATTATTCCTATTTAAAGCTAAATACTTACCTGTAAAAATAAACCCTAATATAGCTACAATATAACGAATAATTATATTGTAGCTATCTTAGGATTTATTTTTATTTTATAGGTAACTTTCAATTTATTTTAAACTAGGTACAATAGCTATTAAATAGTTATTAACTATTTAATAGCTACCTAGCTAAAATAAAGAGAAATTTACCTGTAAAATAAAAACTAACCTAAGTTACAATTACACCTAACACTACACTATACTTTAATAAATTATTCCTATTTAAAACTAAATACTTACCTGTAAAATAAACCCTAAGATAGCTGCAATGTAATTAATAATTACATTGTAGCTATTTTAGGATTTATATTTATTTTACAGGTAACTTTGTATTTATTTTAGCTAGTTAGAATAGTTATTAAATAGTTATTAACTATTTAATAACTACCTAGCTAAAAGAAATACAAAATTACCTGTAAAATAAATCTTAACCTAAATTACAATTAAACCTAACACTACACTATCATTAAATAAATTAAATAAATTAAATACAAATAACTACAATTAAATACAATTACATAAACTAACTAAAGTACAAAAAATAAAAAAAGCTAAGTTACAAAAAATAAAAAAATAGGTTACAAACATTTAAAAAATATTACAACAATTTTAAGCTAATTACACCTAATCTAAGCACCCTAATAAAATAACAAAGCCCCAAAATAAAAAATTCCCTACCCTATTCTACATTAAAAAAGTTCAAAGCTCTTTTACCTTACCAGCCCTTAAAAGGGCCTTTTTGTGGGGCATGCCCCAAAGAAAACTGCTCTTTTGCCTGTAAAAGAAAAATACAACCCCCCCCAACATTAAAACCCACCACCCACATACCCCTAATCTAACCCCAAACCCCCCTTAAAATAACCTAACACTTATCCCCTGAAGATCATCCTACCTTTAGTAAGATCATCCTACCTTTAGTCGTCTTCACTCAGCCGAGCCACTGATGGAACTGAAGAGGAGATCCGTGAGCGGCAGAAGTGATCCTCCAAGGGGCGCTGAAGAAAATCTTCCATCCGATGAAGTGATCCTCCAGGCAGCGCTGAAGAAGTCTTCCATCCGGGCGATGTCATCTTCCAATCGGTGCTGAAGAAGTCTTCTATCCGGGCGATGTCATCTTACCAAGTGGGTCTTTAATCTTCAATCTTCATCCCACCGACGCGGAACATCCTTCTTTCCCGACGGACTACCGACGAATGAAGGCTCCTTTAAGGGATGTCATCAAGATGGATGACGTCCCTTAAAGGAGCCTTCATTCGTCGGTAGTCCGTCGGGAAAGAAGGATGTTCCGCCGTCGGCGGGATGAAGATTGAAGATTGAAGACCCCGCTTGGAGATGACATCGCCCGGATAGAAGACTTCTTCAGCGCCGCCTCGAGGATCACTTCTTCGGATGGAAGATTTCTTCAAGCGCCCCTTGGAGGATCACTTTTTGCCGCTCCGCTCCGGATCTCCTCTTCAGTTCCATCGGTGGCTCGGCTGAGTGAATACGACTAAAGGTAGGATGATCTTCAGGGGATTAGTGTTAGGTTATTTTAAGGGGGGGTTTGGGTTAGATTAGGGGTATGTGGGTGGTGGGTTTTAATGTTGGGGGGGTTGTATTTTTCTTTTACAGGCAAAAGAGCAGTTTTCTGTGGGCATGCCCACAAAAGGCCCTTTTAAGGGCTGGTAAGGTAAAAGAGCTTTGAACTTTTTTAATGTAGAATAGGGTAGGGAATTTTTTTATTTTGGGGGGCTTTGTTATTTTATTAGGGGGGCTTAGATTAGGTGTAATTAGCTTAAAATTGTTGTAATATTTTTTAAATGTTTGTAACCTATTTTTTTATTTTTTGTAACTTAGCTTTTTTTTATTTTTTGTACTTTAGTTAGTTTATGTAATTGTATTTAATTGTAGTTATTTGTATTTAATTTATTTAATTTATTTAATAATAGTGTAGTGTTAGGTTTAATTGTAACTTAGGTTAGGATTTCTTTTACAGGTAATTTTGTTTTTCTTTTAGCTAGGTAGTTATTAAATAGTTAATAACTATTTAATAACTATTCTAACTAGCTAAAATAAATACAAAGTTACCTGTAAAATAAAGAAAAATCCTAAAATAGCTACAATGTAATAATTCGTTATATTGTAGCTATAATTAGGGTTTATTTTACAGGTAAGTATTTAGCTTTAAATAGGAATAATTTATTTAATAAGAGTTAATTTATTTCGTTAGATTTAAATTATATTTTACTTAGGGGGGTGTTAGTGTTAGGGTTAGACTTAGCTTTAGGGGTTAATAAATTTATTACAGTGGCAGCGGAGTAGTGGGGGGCAGGATAGGGGTTAATAAATGTATTATAGGTGGCGACGGTGTAGGGGGGGCAGATTAGGGGTTAATAAATTTAATATAGGTTGCGGCAGGGTCCAGGTGTGGCGGTTTAGGGGTTAAACCTATTTATTTAGTTGCGGCGAGGTGCGGGGATCAGCTAGGATAGGGGTTAATAACTTTATTATAGAGGGCGGCGGTATAGGGGGGCAGGATAGGGGTTACTAGGTATAATGTAGGTTGCAGCGGTGTCCGGGAGCGGCGGTTTAGGGGTTATACATTTATTATAGTTGCGGCGGGTCAGGGAGCGGCGGTTTAGGGTTAATAGTATAGAGTAGCTTGCGGTGGGCTCCAGGAGCGGGTGGTTTAGGGGGGTAATAACTTTATTTAGTTGCGGCGGTGTAGGGGGGGACAGATTAGGGGTGTTTTGACTCGGGTAAATGTTAGAGTGTTAGGTGTACACAACTTCCAAAGGAATGAATGGGATGTCTGGCAGCAGCGAACTTGTACTTTCACTATGGTCAGACTCCCATTGATTCCTATGGGATCTGCCGCCTCCAGGGCGGCGGATTGAAAACCAGGTACGCTGGGCCGGATAAAGTGCCGAACGTACCTGCTAGTTTTTTGATAACTACCAAAGTAGTCAGATTGTGCCGCACTTGTGTGCGGAAACATCTGAGGTGACGTAAGAATCGATCTGTGTCGGATTGAGTCCGGCGGATCGAAGCTTACGTCACAAAATTCTACTTTTGCCGGTGTCTAGCCTTTTATAACTAAGGCAAATCAGCCTCGCCACAAATACTCTGCGGAATTCCAGCGTAATTTGAGGTTGACGGCTTGATAACTACCCCCCATAACATTTCGGCACATTGCTGTTCCGTTGTCAAATGTCAAATGAATACAGCATGAAACCTAATTTGGTTTTAGGTTTCATGCTGTATTCGTTTGACATTTGACAAAGACACAGCAATGTCCTGAAACGTTATGTCTCTTTTTTTAAATTTGATATAATACATTTTTTATCTAAAGACCACTGAGTGTCTGTGTCTTTGGACTGATTTGGATACACTTTTTGCAGTGCACCGTGGCATTTCTCTTATATGTAGATTGTGCCTGTCCTCCTTGGAATACATATATATATATATATATTTATATATATTTTCCAAAACCTAATGTAAAGTTATAGATAGATAGATATTTACATTAACATCATATATATATATATATATATATATATATATATATATATATATATATATATATATATATAAAAATACAAATGACATATTTCTCTATGTGAATAACGTTGGAATGTAGAAATATGGGTAACGAACTTTGGTTTGCTTTCTTTAGGTCTAACACGATTTTGAGTTAGCCCACATGAAGAATCAGTTATCTTAAGGTGCATTATTCAAATATTAAATATGAAATATTGTTAAAAATATTAATAATTATTATTAATAATTAGTGTACTCCTGTCGGTAGTATGACAGGGGGGCAGGATAGGGGTTACTAGGTATAATGTAGGTTTGCAGCGGTGTCCGGGAGCGGCGGTTTAGGGTTAATACATTATTATAGTTGCGGCGGGTCAGGGAGCGGCGGTTTTAGGGGGTTAGATGTATAGAGTAGCTTGCGGTGGGCTCCAGGAGCGGTGGGGTTTAGGGGGTATTAACTTTATTAGTTGCGGCGGTTTTTAGTGGGGAGGACAGATTAGGGGTGTTTAGGACTCGGGGTAGAATGTTAGAGTGTTCGGTGTACACACTTCCAAAGGAATGAATGGGATGTCTGGCAGCAGCGAACTTGTACTTTCGCTATGGTCAGACTCCCATTGATTCCTATGGGATCTGCCGCCTCCAGGGCGGCGGATTGAAAACCCAGGTACGCTGGGCCGGAAAAGTGCCGAACGTACTGCACTAGTTTTTTGATAACTACCAAAAGTAGTCAGATTGTGCCGCACTTGTGTGCGAACATCTGGAGTGACATAAGAATCGATCTGTGTCGGATTGAGTCCGGCGGATCGAAGCTTACGTCACAAAATTCTACTTTTTGCCGGTGTCTAGCCTTTTATAACTAAGGCAAATCAGCCTCGCACAAATACTCTGCGGAATTCCAGCGTATTTGAGGTTGACGGCTTGATAACTACCCCCCATAACATTTCGGCACATTGCTGTTCCTTTTGTCAAATGTCAAATGAATACAGCATGAAACCTAATGGTTTTAGGTTTCATGCTGTATTCGTTTTGACATTTGACAAAGACACAGCAATGTCCTGAAACGTTATGTCTCTTTTTTTAAATTTGATATAATACATTTTTTATCTAAAGACCACTGAGTGTCTGTGTCTTTGGACTGATTTGGATACACTTTTTGCAGTGCACCGTGGCATTTCTCTTATATGTAAGATTGTGCTGTCCTCCTTGGAATACATATATATATATATATATTTATATATATTTTCCAAAACCTAATGTAAAGTTATAGATAGATAGATATTTACATTAACATCATATATATAATATATATATATATATATATATATATATATATATATATATATATATATATATATATATATATATATTATATATATATATATAAAAATACAAATGACATATTTCTCTATGTGAATAACGTTGGAATGTAGAAATATGGGTAACGAACTTTGGGTTTGCTTTCTTTAGGTCTAACACGATTTTGAGTTAGCCCACATGAAGAATCAGTTATCTTAAGGTGCATTATTCAAATATTAAATATGAAATATTGTTAAAAATATTAATAATTATTATTAATAATTAGTGTACTCCTGTCGGGTATGACATCTTTCCTTCTAGATTCAATGGAACTAATTAAGTTGTTACAAGCATGGAAAGGCTTGAGTGGTGATGAGATACTGGTGACACTGGGTGAAACCCATTTATATACTGTCATCCCACATGAATTTGGAAATGGCAGCAGTATAAGCAAATCTTTTGTTGTATCTGTATCTAGGTCCTCCTTGTGATATATATTTTAACTATTGGAATATTGGCTAAAGTTAAATTGTTCAAATTTGATAATTATTTATTGTTTCAGATTTCTTGCATAGTGATGGGATCCAATGTTGCCCCCTCCTTCACCAATTTATACATGGTCCAGTTTGAAACTAGGCAGTCAACATTGTTTAATGTCTATAGGGTACAATTTTTTCCAAGATATATCAATGACCTGTTTATCGTATAGGGTTGGAGTCATCAAGAACTTGAACAGTGGTTTGAAGAATTGAATAAGGTTAACCAACATAAACAGTTTAAATTAACCACCATACTCAATATATAAATTTTATGGATATTCAAAAGTTATAAAAGTTGGGACTCTTTACATACTACCCTTTGTTCAAAAAGATATTGATAGGAATTCCTTATTGGAAGTAACAAGTTGTCACCCGCCAAGTTTAAAGCAGCCTTACAATTGTCTCAATTTACAAGGGAGGTGCGAAACAATAGTGAGCCACGATTAAAAGAGCAGATTATGAGATAAGAAGAAGCAAAGGGCTATGGTAAAAAACATATGCCTGCAGTCTTATAATACTTCTATGGAGTTGACACAGCAACAGGCATTAGTGAAGAGGACCAAAGAGGCAAAAAAGGATCAATTGGTTCAATCTATTACTTTTACACCAGATAAAATTTACTTTCCACATGTTATGAGGGAGCATTGAATCATTATTGCTTCGGATACAACTTTGCCATTTGCTAACATGAAAACACCCATAGTGGGTTTTTACGAGAGGACGTTATCTTAAGGACATATTGGTACGCCCTGATTGGAAGCAGAGTTACTCATAGAACATGGTTAAACACCACGTGTGAAGAGAGGATCTCCGTGCGGGGAAGCTGCTCTGGCTGTGAATAGAAGAAAGGTACATTTTTAAACAAAACGGCTGCTTTCTAAACTTTTTATTAAAGAAAGTGCCCCTGTTTTTTAACAGTATTTTTAAAAACCGGGCTTTCATTCATCAAATTTTACCTTCACTTTAAGGGGCTTATTTATCAAGCCCTGAAGGCTCGCTCCATAACCTGTCTGCCTGCTCTGAGCGGCGAACAGAAATCAACCCAATTGAATACGATGTGGTTGATTGACACCCCCTGCTAGCAGCCATGCTGTCAGCATTTACTCGATGTGCAGCGGACACTGATCCGCAATATCGGATCATGTCCGCTTGCACATTAATAAATAGGCCCCCAAGCCTGCATTACTGTTTCAGCTTTTACTGATCCTCTCTATCACTTTAAGTTCTCTCATTGTTTTCTCCTCAGTTCCACATTTTTTCAAGTAATACAGTGAAATATTTTTTTTTAGAATGATGCCTTAAAATTAAGTCCTGATATTTTTTTAGCAAATGAAATAAGAACTTAAATATAGTGAGAAAAGTATAGAGCCGAGATATTTCAAGTAAAGTACTCGAGTCAGCAAAGTTCAGGGGTGAGGTATATGTCAGAAATATGGAACTACTAGAGAGAGAGAGGTTATTCTTTGAAACTAGAAGGTAATAACATAAAATATTGCTTCACAAAAAGGGTTTTCCAGGAATATAAACTAAATATTAAGTAAAACTTCAAGAATATGGGAAGACCCACATTTTTTAAACCATGAATTTATTTCACTGTTGTATTTTAAAAAGCAGTTGTAATTCTTGAATTTAAAGACAATTGAACACAAATTGAGCTATTTTGTTTCTTGACTATTGTTTTAAATTATATTCTACTGAATTATCACTGCAGTTTGTAATTTCACTACATTTAAAGGCAAATTAAACATAAAAATGTACTTACATTTAAAATATTTTATTATGGGCCAGATTACAAGTGGAGTGCTAATTAACACTCCCGCTTGTGGGTTAACTGCGATAGAAGTAAGATTTTTGCATGCGTCAGGTTGGCGCTCATATATGAGTTGAAAGTAAACTGTTTTCGCTCACAGGCTAACCCGATAAGTGCAAAAAGCTGAACTTACGTCGTGGTGCGCGTCATGCAAGTTGGAAACATTTGAAAAACATTTCCAGGGACAGTTTCCAGCTATCAATTACCTGCATAATTTTTTTTTACCCCACCCCCCTGCCCTAAAGTTCTGCCCCACTTTGCCAAACCCACTTAATTAACATAGTTTAGCCCCGCCTATTTATTATAGTGAAGATTTTATATATATATATATATATATATATATATATATATATATATATATATATATATATATTAATTTATGAAACTAAAAGGTATAGAGCAAATAAGGAAATATGCACTATAGCCAGTAGGAGGCCTACACCAGTTTTTATATTTTTTAGTGCTACTTAGTAGATCACTATTATAGTTGTTGCTGATCAAAATATTAATTTCTCTATTAACAGAAAGTAGTTAAGATTTTGACCATTATCTTTACACCTGATTTATTCTTTTGCAAAAGATCATTATCACCCAGATCTGTACAGTGTGTATTAACCCTTCACTAGCAGCAGCTCATTGTCACCAGATCTGTTACAGTGTGTATTAAACTCTTCACTAGCAGCAGCTCATTGTCATCCAGATCTGTACAGTGTGTATTAACCCTTCACTAGCAGAAGCTCATTGTCACCCAGATCTGTACTGTGTGTATTAACTCTTCACTAGCAGCAGCTCATTGTCACCCAGATTTGTACAGTGTGTATTAACCCTTCACTAGCAGCAGCTCATTGTCACCCAGATCTGTAATGTGTATTAACCCTTCACTAGCAGCAGTTCATTGTCACCCAGATCTGTACAGTGTGTATTAACCCTTCAATAGCAGCAGCTCATTATCACCCAGATCTCTACAGTGTGTATTAACCCCTTACTAGCAGCAGCTCATTGTCAACCCAGATCTATACAGTGTATTTACCCTCACTAGCAGCAGCTCATGTCACCCAGATCTGTACAGTGTATTAACCCTTCACTAGCAGCAGCTCATTGTTACCCAGATCTGTACAGTGTGTATTAACCCTTCACTAGCAGCAGCTCATTGCACCCCAGATCTGTACAGTGTATTTACCCCTTCACTAGCAGCAGCTCATTGTCACCCAGATCTGTATAGTGTGTATTAACCCTTCACTAGCAGCAGCTCATTGTCACCCAGATCTGTACAGTGTGTATTAACCCTTCACTAGCAAGCAGCTCATTGTCACCCAGATCTGTACAGTGCATTAACCCTTCAGTAGCTGCAGCTCATTATCATCAGATCTGTACAGTGCATTAACCCTTCAATAACAGCAGCTCATTATCACCCAGATCTGTACAGTGTGTATTAACCCTTCACTAGCAGCAGCTCATTGTCACCCCAGATCTGTACAATGTGTATTAACCCTTCACTAGCAGCAGCTCATTATCACCCAGATCAGACCTATGTCACTGTCACTGCTAAATATCTGTACCCTGCACAAATATGTTTCTATGGTGATTGATAATGATCCATAGATAATCTGTGTGAAGATTGTTAGATCTGAATCAGAAGCAGGAAAGTTCCCCACAGCAATAACCTCTGTAAACAAGCAGCTAGAAATTCAGTTTCCTGCTATGCTTCACTTTATTGACAGTGACACCTGCTGGCGGAACTCGGAATTGCAGCAAAAACAGTTTTTTTTTCTCCCAAATAACATTAGGAAGTGTGCAGGGACAGTCCGGGACATTTAAATAACTGGGTCCCAAATTCCAGGACTGTCCTGGCAAAAACGGGGACTGTTGGCAACTATGGTTTACGTATTCCACCATAGATGTCAATGCAGAAATAAAAAACACCCTACTCGCGCGCAAACCTGATCGCATATTATTAAATATGAATATTGCATAAATATGTTTTTATGTGTTTTCATCCACTTAACTGTGAAGGGCTTCAATGCACTTCTATATAATTCTATATATGTGTACATATGTATTTATATGTGTATATGTCTGTAAATACATATATACACATAGAATTACATAAATACATATGTACACATATATTTACAGTGGGGCAAAAAAGTATTTAGTCAGCCACCAATTGTGACAAGTTCTCCCACTTAAGAAGATGGGAGAGGCCTGTAATTTTCAACCATAGGTATACCTCAACTATGAGAGACAAAATGTGGAAACAAATCCAGACAATCACATTGTCTGATTTGGAAAGAATTTATTTGCAAATTATGGTGGAAAATAAGTATTTGGTCAATATCAAAAGTTCATCTCAATACTTTGTTATATATCCTTTGTTGGCAATGACAGAGGTCAAATGTTTTCTGTAAGTCTTCACAAGGTTGTCACACCACTGTTGCTGGTATGTTGGCCCATTCCTGCATGCAGATCTCCTCTAGAGCAGTGATGTTTTGGGGCTGTCGCTGGGCAACACAGACTTTAAACTCCCTCCAAAGGTTTTCAATGGGGTTGAGATCTGGAGATGGCTAGGCCACCTCAGGACCTTGAAATGCTTCTTACGAAGCCACTCCTTCGTTGCCCCGGGCAGTGTGTTTGGGATCATTGTCATGCTGAAAGACCCAGCCACGTTTCATCTTCAATGCCCTTGCTGATGGAAGGAGGTTTGCACTCAAAATCTCACGATACATGGCCCCATTCACTCTTTCATGTACACGTATCAGTCGTCCTGTTCCCTTTGCAGAGAAACAGCCTCAAAGCATGATGTTGCCACCCCCATGCTTCACAGTAGGTATGGTGTTCTTTGGTTGCAAACTCAGCATTCTCTCTCCTCCAAACACGAGTTGTGTTTCTACCAAACAGTTTTACTTTGGTTTCATCTGACCATATGACATTCCTCCCCAATCTGCTTCTGGATCATCAAATGCTCTCTAGCATACATCAGATGGGCCCAGACATGTACTGGTATAAGCAGGGGGACACGTCTGGCACTGCAGGATCTGAGTCCCTGGTGGCGTAGTGTGTTACTGATGGTAGCCTTTGTTACGTGGTCCCAGCTCTCTGCAGGTCATTCACTAGGTCCCACCATGTGGTTCTGGATGTTTGCTCATTGTTCTTGTGATCTTTTTGACCCCATGGGGTGAGGATCTTTCGTGGAGCCCCAGATCAAGGGAGATTATCAGTGGTCTTGTATGTCTTCCATTTTCTAATTATTGCTCCCACAGTTAATTTCTTTACACCAAGCTGCTTGCCTATTGCAGATTCAGTCTTCCCAGCCTGGTGCAGGTCTACAATTTTGTTTCTGGTATCCTTCGACGGCTCTTCGGTCTTCACCATAGTGGAGTTTGGAGTGTGACTGTTTTGAGGTTGTGGACAGGTGTCTTTTATACTGATAACAAGTTTTAAACAGGTGCCATTAATACAGGTAATGAGTGGAGGACAGAGGAGCCTCTTAAAGAAGAAGATACAGGTCTGTGAGAGCCAGAAATCTTGCTTGTTTGTAGGTGACCAAATACTTATTTTCCACCATAATATGCAAATAAATTCTTTCCAAATCAGACAATGTGATTGTCTGGATTTGTTTCCACATTTTGTCCCTCATAGTTGATGTATACCTATGATGAAAATAACAGGCCTCTCTCATCTTCTTAAGTGGGAGAACTTGCACAATTGGTGGCTGACTAAATACTTTTTTGCCCCACTGTATATATACATCTTTAGACATGTAAATGTATGTATCTCAATGTAAAGCCCCTGCCTTTTTTTTTCTAAAACCTGAGATCTCATATCTTTGAGCCCTTTTGTGTGCAATCTTTTTATTTTTAAATAATTTTATCAGATGATGTTATTATGAGTGTTAGTGTGCTCTCTAATGTATTTTTTATGTGTTTTGTGCAACTTTTTTGTTTGCAAAACAGTTAACTAAAGCTCCGAGAACGCGGGGTAATCATTCTAGCAATTAATTGTAAATGTGTTCTAGCGATCACGTTTACTTTCTACTCGTAATACCAGCTGTAAACCCAACAAGCACAAACACGCAATAAACCCCTTATCGCTCGTGTGCAAACGTTTGCACTCCACTCGTAATCTGGCGCTAAGTGTAGTAAAAATAACTTTGTAATGCAAATGCTTTTTTTATGTTGCAGGAAAAAAGCGAAATTTCTATTGGCAAGACTTACAAGTTGCATGGCAAATCAGTTGCGGAAAACGTCCCTCACATTATAGCTTCTTCGCATTTGAGGTTGCACAGCTATTACAAGTTACAAAATAACTTATTTTGCGAACGTGTTTAAGCCGATTAATCTAAACAGACAAATCGTGTGCGCATTCATGTACTCCCCATAGAAGTCAATGGAGAAGACAAAAAGAAAAAAACCCTAATATGTTGTGCAAAACCCATGACTATGCTCCTTGAAAAGTGTACATGAAAATGCGAATATTTCATATTTCAAAAATGTTTTCGTAACGGAATATGTTCTATTTATTTATAAATAAAATATTTATCTATATATGTGATGATTTTTGGACTGATATATCTATTTTTAGCGAGATATGTTGTTGAATTATATAATTATATATATATATACTGTATATATATATATATAATATATATATATATATATATATATATATATATATCGAGAGCTATATGCGAATATCGCTTTGAAAATCCCTCTTGAGATATTGTTTAATGTGCATAAGATTGTAATGTAAATATATATTACTATCTCCATAGTTAAACATATCTCTATTATTATAATCCATGTTCTCTATGTATGTATGTGTATGTATGTCAATGTAAAATCCCCGCATCTCGTATCTTTGAGCTCTTATAACTTTTGTATGCAATAATTTTTTTTTTTTTTAAAGAGCTTTATTGTATAAACAAAAATATAAGGTTTCAACAATGATTCATATTGTACATAATGAGGTTTGGATCCAAGCTACAAAGACAATGTATTGTAATTAAAGGGACACTGAACCCAATTTTTTTTTCTTTCGTGATTCAGATAGAGCATGAAATTTTAAAGCAATTTTCTAATTTACTCTATTATCAAATTTTTCATTATTCTCTTGGTATCTTTGTTTGAAATGCAAGAATGTAAGTTTAAATGCCGGCCCATTTTTTGGTGAACAACCTGGGTTGTCCTTGCTGATTGGTGGATAAATTAATCTCACCAATCAAAAAGTGCTGCCCCAGAGTCCTGAACCAAGAAAAATGCTTAGATGTCTTCTTTTCAAATAAAGATAGCAAGAGAACAAAGAAAAAATTGATAATAGGAGTAAATTAGAAAGTTGCTTAAAATTGCATGCTCTATCTGAACCACGAAAGAAAAAAATTTGGGTTCAGTGTCCCCCTTTCACCTGTATTCAAGAACTTAGTCTCCGTACATTTCCAACGTAGTGGTGGTATTTGTCAATAGATCCTCTTCTTGTCTTATGCTGAGTGCTCTTTTTTGTTTTTATATTTGTATGTTTCATTTTCAGTAAATATTTTTTGAGTATATGCAATTACATTTTAACATTTTTAAACATCAAGAATTATGCAAGGATTTGCCCTGCTTCCTGAAGAAACAAAAAAAAAAAATCACTTTTACACAGTCAATCTTGGTTTCACAGTAAAATCCAAGACAGGTTCCGTAAGTATTATCACTATAATGGAATTAAAGTGGAATACTATCTCTATGTCTCACGGGGGTGGGGGGTGGGTGCTGTTGGGTACAGTAAGATGGGGTTAAAAAAGAGAAGACATGTCCAGGTGTCCTTCTCATCCGTCCTTGCTGAGCATGTTTTCTCAGTCAGTGCTAGTGTTTCCATTATTAGTATGTATTGAAGACCACATTTGTAGCATCATCATGGGCCTCAACTTGTGCTGTTAGTAAGTAGTGGTATCTTTCTAGTTGTAGGGTTAGTTTCATTTTTGCTCTCCATTCTAGTATCGTAGGGATGGTAGTTGTTTTTCAATTAAATTGGAATTAGGTTTTTAGTACATGCTAGCATTAGTATAAGGAGTGATTTTTGTTATTTGTTTTGGAATTTGAAAGGGAAGTGGAAGAGTAATGTTTTGGGTGTTTTAGGGATATCTAGTTCTATAATTGTGCATATGTCTTCCCATATATCCTTCCAATAGTTTTCTATAAGTGGGCAGTCCCACCATATGTGTGCTAGTGTTTCCGTCCATCCCACAGCCTCTCCAGCATTTGCCCATGGTTGCTGGGTAGATCCGTTTTAATCTATTTTGAGTGAGAGTACCAATTCTACTTAATAGTTTGTAGTGGTATTCTTGTGTGTGTGTGCTGAGACTGAGACACTTTTCCCAAGTTTGAACAATCTGTCTCCACTCTTTGGTTGAGAAATTTGTACCCCAGCTCCCTATGCCATTGTGTAGTATATTGTGGGAGGGTGTTTTCTGATGGTAATGAGAAGGAGATTGTAGAATATTAAAGATGAAATGCTTGGGTGTGTGTGACATTGTGCAGAGATTTTCAAAGGGTGTTGTGTGTCTCTGGTGAGAAGATGTTTGAGTTTGTGTGTGCTTAAGTAGTGTCAAATTTGTCAAGTATGTGAACCACGATTAGGTTATGGCTGGATGTTCTTCCCTGTAACTCCTGTGGAGTTTTAAGTCTTCCCTGTCTAAGTAGATTGCTTATACAGTTTCAGGGAAAGTGTCTGGGGGGGAAAGATTTTGGGGCTACATGCAGAGGTAAGACGTGATTGCCATATAATGGTGTCATGGGTGCTTGAATAGTAGAGATATGTGAGCTTGTGTGGGTTACCCTGTTCCCATTCACTCAGAAGTTCATTGAATAGTGTGTCAATTTGAAATGTTGGGGGGGGGACTATGTTTTTTATCTGTCCAGAATAGTGTGGCTAAGTTAGTCATATGAATTGCATTAGCAGTTATAATGTTTCCAGGCTTAGTTATTGCTAACATGACACCACTCACCACTCTCTGGAACAGCACAGCTCTTCTGTAAATATGAATGTTGGGTTTTCCCAATCTCCGCCATGTTCCCTGGTTAGATATAGTGTTTGCCTACTAACCCTTGGTCTGATACCATTCAAATTACTCCTCAATCAGTGACTGAAACAAAGCTATATAGGAGTGTAGGAGGGCGATGGGCACTGTTTGGAGTAAACTACAATACTCTTGGCAGAACTTTATCTATGATAACGCCCCACCCTGCCAAGCTAGGAAATGGTTTTTATTTTTCCATTTGGACAGATTTCTGATTATTTCTTTTTTTAGACAAACATAATTGTCTTCAAAGACCTGTGAAGGGGACATTTAAAATACTGATTCCTATGTATTTTAGGGTGTTTCATTTCAATATGAATGGGGAGTGGTCTCTAAGCCTAAAAGTTCATAAGTGCCTAAAAGTTCTGATTTTGAGTGGTTGAGTAAACAGTTAGAAACTTCACCATATTTTGTGAATTCTTTTAAGATGGCAGGGATGGATGTCTCTCAAGTCTATGATGGTTAGTAATAAGTCATCGGCATACATGGGCTATTTTATTTTCTTTGGGCCCCGTCCAAATTCCCTTTATCATTGGGTTATGTCTGATATTACTGGCCAGGGCTTCAATAGCAATGGCGAATAATGCAGCTGACAAGGGACAGCCCTGTCGAAGTCCCGTTTGAGATGTAGAAAAGTGTCGGATAAGATGCCATTGAATTTTATTTGTGTATTGGTCTTGAGCACAGGGCAAAAAAACAATCTTTAAAAATTTGTCTCCGAACCCCATTTTTTTTCATTGTTTCTTGTAAAAAAGTCCAATTTAACCTGTTGAATGCCTTCTCTGCATCTGTTGACCGCACTGAGCAAGGGGTATCGACTGCGCTTTGGAATGGGTTAAGAGTTTCAGAATCTTTAGGGATTATCCCTTGCCTCCTACCAGGGATAAAGCCCACTTGATCAGTGGAGATTAGCATTGGTAGATGTCTATTAATTTGGCTTGCTAAAGCTTTAGCTCAAATCTTAATGTCGCTATTAAGTAGGGGAATGGGCCTATATCTTTCTGGTTTGAGTTTCCCTGGTTTGGGTAGTATGTTACATATGCTGATAGCATGGAGTGTGGAGTGTCCCTGTTTCAGCTAGTTCATTAGATAGGTTTTGTAGGTAGGGTAGTAGTATGGGGTGGAATGATTTGTAATATTTGTTGCCATTCATCACAGGTCCTGGGCTTTTCCATTTGGGAAGGTCTTTTAATCACATCAGTTATTTCTTCTTGAGATAGTGGGGAATCTAGATTGTTACTATTATCCTTTGCTAGCGAGGGTAGTGTTGTTTAGGTCAGGTAGTCCTGTATTTTCCTGGGTGATAGTGTCCCCTTCTCGTGGATTTGAATGGATAATTAACTTTAAGATTGTTATAGTGAATCATAGCAAGTGTGAAAGACCTTTGCTTATGTTGTAACTATCTTGTTTGGTGTTGTCCAATTTATCTTTGATAGTGTATCTATGTGTTTTTAATTGCTGGCGCTTAATTGCCATTGCTAGAAGTCTGCCTGCTTTATCTCACCCTTCATATAATTTTTGTGTAAGTTTTAGAGCTGTGCGCTGATTTCTGCTTCCTGTAAGAGGGCTTTGAATTTGAGTCTAGTTTGATTGAGTGTGAGTTCTAGATCTGGGTCTGTCGGGTCTTTTTGTGGTTTTTCTCCAGGGTATGTATATTCTGGAGTATAGGAATTATATTTTTCTCATTATCTTTTTAACTAGTTTTGGATTTATGTTTTATGAGTATTCCCCTGAGTATGCATTTGTGTTCTTCTCATACTGTAGTGGATGGGTGGTTGTCCTGTGAGTTGATGGGATCTCTGAGTTGTCAAGGAGTTGTGTCGTCAAGTTTCCATAGGAAGGTGTAGTTGATGTGTTCGGCCAATTAATTCTCGCAGGAGAAAGGGGCATAGGGGGTGATAGTACTTTGTGTAATGTATGAGATACCTTGTGAGTCGGTGAACTGGTAGTCAATGCCGTGAGTATTTTTTTGTGTGGGTTTGAGTAAATAGTAAAGGTCCAATTCTTTGAAGTGTATGGTTCACCAGATATCGTGTAGGAAGAGACCTTTTGAGGGTAGTGTTATTCGTTTCAATAGGTGATGCGACACGCTTGATATCCGTTGGATGTGTCAGTGGTGGCATCAGAGGTACATTAAGGTCACCCCCCAGAAAGAGAACACCTTTAGTGACTTCTTAAAGTTTTCGTGAAAGGGTTTTGATAAAGTCGTGTTGCGTTACATTCAGGGCATACACATTTGTTAGGGTAATTAGTTTATCATACAGGAGCCAAATTATTATGATTTACCTGCCTTCTTTGTCTTTTTCAATTTGTAAAGGTTGGAATGGGAGTTTTGTGATGGATGAGTATACCCACTCCATTTTGTTTACGTGGGCCTGAGGAGAAGTAAGCAAGTGGGTATCAGGTCCGACAGACCTCGCTGAATGCGGAGAGCAATACGCTCTCATATTCAGCATTGCATCCAGCAGCTCTTGTGAGCTGCTGGTGCAACGCTGCCCCTACAGATTCATGGCCAATCGGCCATTAGCAAGGGGTGTCAATCAACCGTATCGTAATCGATCGTGTTGAATTGTGGCGATCTTTGTATGTACTTTGTAATGTATTTTTTTTTAGTGTTTTTGTGCGCAAAACTGTTAATTACAGCTCTTCGAGAATGGAAAGGATTGTTGCGTAAAAGGTGAATGCGCACCCACGATTGTGATTTTTTCACAACTTCTAACAGTTGCGCAATGGAAATTGATTGTGAAAAGATCACATTGCGTGTGGAAAAATCATAACGTGCAACATTAATCTTGCCCTATGTAAGCCTAATAGAATCAATATTACATTATATATATATATATATACATATATTTAGTAAATTTTGTATTAAAAGGTTAACATTTGTTGTATATAAATATTTTAATGATGTAACAAATATCAGCGTATTATTTGTTCTGTCTTTCAAATATTATGCAGACATTTGTTCTTCCCTACCTGTAAGACAATCATTGCATTTTTTTAAAAAGCAAATTGAAACATAATATTGAAATCCCCATAACTTGGAAAGAAAAAAAAGTAGGATGGGTGAAATGTAATATTATTTATTTAATATATTTTTGCAAACGAACTTCAAATCATCTCATGATTACTGAGAATGCTACAGTTTCTGTCTCCATGGTGCAAAGCTACACAATTATTTGCATACAGTACTTAGAGTAAAAGTAAAGCTCATTTACATGTGGCCTCTGATTGACCAGAGAAAAGGAGATCATGTTCAAATTTTGCATCAGGCTATTCAAGGGGTGTACTCCTGGTCTGCTCTAAATTTGCAGAGGCCATCCAAAATGTGAAAATAAATAACACTTAGAAATACATTAAGAGCATTTATTTTGTGTTCATATATTTTGCAGTGGTGTACTCAATGCTGATATATGCAAAACATCTATAAAAATAATAATTTGAGATTTTTATATACATTGTTTAGTTATAAATTATGTAAAAAATACTTTGCAGTATACATTTATTATTTATTTTACCACATTTTTACATCATTTAGCTGTGAAAGTCCTGGATTTTTTAATTTTTAGATCTTGAAATGCACCCTGACGACTTCTCAGGGCTAAACCTGCTACATACCTTTCCCTAATTTGGCTAGCAACTAAAAAAACAATGCACTTTATGCTAGTGTTATGACAGTGACCAGTCTTGTTGTCTGCAGACTAAAGCCTGGATGAGCTCCAATGGGCCAAATCAAGCAAATACATTAGCCCTTTTGCAGCTTTAGTAACCTAGGTCTAAGTGTACCAGATATATAAGTGTGGCCTTGGCTTTATCCATTACGTCATACTTTGAGCATACATGAAAAATATAGCAAGGTTTTTTTGTTTTGCATGCTGTACAACACACTCATTAAATTGCTTCTTGCTTCTCATCATTTGAGTTCAAATGTTCTTGTCAAGCTATGTAGCCCATTCTTGTGTGATTGAATAAATGCTAAATTTGAGCAGGCACATTATTAACATGCCTAATTCAAATTTGACAAATGCTTTTAGATACAAATGGCAATTACATTAAGACAGTTATCAGTAAAAGAGTAATCATTGGTCCATAACCCTTGTAAATTACTTGGCTGTCTTAGTATTAGAAAAATATAGTATATAACGTGAGTCAGTTAATAAGTGACATTAAATGCTTTATTCTGCTTGCTGGCTCCATTGTAAAAAAATATAATTGTATTAATTATGAGTATGATTATGGAAATGTAGTAATGATTTAAAAATATTCCACTATTAACCTGATTTATTCTATAATAACCATAATTATTTTCACTTTAAATATAGTTTTTTTCTTCTTTTTTTTTTGCAAGCATGTACCAGTTTCAAGAAGAACAATTCGTTTTGCAAAGATTATTATACCATTGCATAATGTATATAATAAAATAGAATCAAAATAGGTGCTACATTTTAGTTACTATGGTATTTTATGAGCATGGAAGGTCATTGAGACTTGTTTTTTGTGTCAAGCTATCTCACCATCTAATGCTTGACTACAAGTAAAGGATAAATAGTAAAAAAAGCATGCAACAGTATATCCAAATTACAGCATTGATTAGGGAAATTGTGTTTGCACACAGTTGGGGATTCGGGTTAATTGCACTGGGGCAGGGTCACAGTTTAGTTTGATTATAGTAAGGGTTCTGAAATAGTTGTGGTTTAACTTTTATGTGCCGTGGTGATGGATATCAGTTTGGGGTTAAGACTATATTATTAGAACCTATGTACTATAGGTATCAGTTTTAAAAAGGTAAGATACAGAGAGGTAGAATAAGATATGTCTGCTATGGAAAGCCAACATGGTCAATATTATTTTGTGAGACTTATATAGCAGCTACTTTAGCAGTGTGAGCTTTATCAGGTGGCTAATTTGAGCAGGAATAAAAAATCTGATTGTTGTTAGATTTGTTTCATAGCATCTCCATAATTTTAGAGGATGTAAGAATATGGCTCTATAGTTTGATAAAAATGCATGTACAATGGTCAGCACATAAGGCATTATTATGATTGCCATAATCATTAAGAACTTTCTAGACATGGGGGAGGATTAACCATTTTTCAGTAGATGTTCTGACTGAAGAAAATGAGCATGTGCCATAGGGAAATTGTCAATATATAAGGAGTAAGTGCATCATGTGCTGTAGAACTGAAAAAGACTGATACCTACTGGACAGTGAATGTCATATAGCCCCAAGGTCATCTGCCTTATTCATATTTACTGTAAAGTAAACCCTTCATGATCCCAGGATGATCCGGTGCAAATTAATGTTGCTGACACTTTCTAAAAAGAGAATGATTGGATCACAAGACATTTATTTGTATCAGTCTTTTAAAGAGCCTTTCAATTAAGGGTTATATATGGTTCTGAAAAAAATAATTTTTATGGGAGTATTATCTTGAGAATCTAAACATATTGTTATGGCTTCTTTCATATTTTCTTGTATATAATTTAGTAACTATCGTTAGTATTAAAATGGGTTTTTGAATGACACTGTAGTGTATGTACAAACTGATAGGCAGATCAATGTGTAATGTAGTCAAGTATGGGCTAGATTATGTGTAGAGCGCTATTTACTGCTCTTGCTCATGTATTAACTCCGCTAGAAGTCAACTGTTTGTGCCTGTCGGGTAGGCGAGTATTACAAGTTGAAAGTAAAAAGTTTTTGCATGAACACTACCCCAATGCATGCAAAAGGCCGAACTTGGAATATTGTGACCATGTTAAGGTATTCCCCCATAGATTTCAATGGAGCTCAAAAAGTGGAAAAAACCTAACAACCAAGTCCTGCAAACCTGATTGGATTACTTTGATCTCTCATTTCTTTTTTCTTTAAGGATTCTGTTGGCACTCAGAATCTGTGCTCTACAAATACCTGATAATAATAATATACTCCATTGAGTAATACAGCAAATAGTGAATATATATAAAATAGAAAGGCAAATCCACTCTATGTGAATATAGAAAAAATGTATCCTCATTTTGATATTACCACCTCTCCAATCTTAATGAATATAGGCTAAATATGGAGTGTTGTAGTTTTAATTTAAAATAGGAATTAATTAATCAAGTAGTTTTATTGATTGAAAGCTTCACCCATACATCTCCTAGCATGATTGCATTTTGACTCCTGCCTCCTACCTCAGACCCGACTCACAGCACCTCCTACCTCAGACCCAACTCACAGCACCTACTACCTCAGACCCGACTCACAGCA
This sequence comes from Bombina bombina, assembly GCF_027579735.1. Classification (NCBI taxonomy): domain Eukaryota; kingdom Metazoa; phylum Chordata; class Amphibia; order Anura; family Bombinatoridae; genus Bombina; species Bombina bombina. Next base: position 1,171,904,778 of record NC_069501.1, on the reverse strand, counting down.
CCTCCTACCTCAGACCCCAACTCACAGCACCTACTATCTCAGACCGACTCACAGCAATCCCCTACCTCAGACCGGACTCACAGCACCTCATAACTCAGATCCAACTCACAGCACCTCCTAACTCAGATCCGACTCACAGCACCTCCTACCTAAGACCTGACTCACAGCACCTCCTACCTCAGACCCGACTCACAGCACCTCCTAACTCAGACCCGACTCACAGCACCTCCTACCTAAGACCTGACTCACAGCACCTCCAACCTAAGACCTGACTCACAGCACCTCCTACCTCAGACCCGACTCACAGCACCTCCTACCTCAGACCCGACTCACAGCACCTCCTACCTAAGACCTGACTCACAGCACCTCCAACCTAAGTCCTGACTCACAGCACCTCCTACCTAAGACCTGACTCACAGCACCTCCTACCTCAGACCCGACTCACAGCACCTCCTACCTCAGACCCGACTCACAGCACCTCCTACCTCAGACCCGACTCACAGCACCCTCCTACCTCAGACCCGACTCACAGCACCTCCTACCTCAGACCCGTCTGAGTTTTTACAAGACCCCCTTCCATCTTCCTCTACTTAGAACATTATATCCATTTTTTTTTCCTTTTAATCATTCTGTGTTTCAAGTAATAATTTGTTCCATCTTCCCATCATATTAATCAGTATTCAAGTAATAATACTTGTTATTTTGAATATTGAGAGTCACCCATTACTTACCTTACACTTATTTATTTTTTAAATTGTGCTTTGTCCCACACTCCCTAAGAGACCAGAAGCAAAGTCTGTAATTTAGAGTTTCAGAATAGCCAAACCAGCTATTTGCTTTGCAGCATGTGCAGATTACAGAAATATTAAGCAATATGTTCCACAAAGAAACACACAAACACAGAAGTTGTTTATAAAAGGGCTCAGCTCAGTTTTATTAATTATTAAAATAAAACATTAATATAAACAGAATAACATTCATTAAAATAAATAACAAGTAACCCCCAGTGGTGTTTGACCCTCCAAAAACACAGTTCCTCAAACTTGGCTTCCATGCCAGAATTCCTCACCTCTCCTGGATAACCGGAGTGTAAACTCCCTGACCACTAAGCCAAATACACCAAGCAAGCACTCCAACTAAGCTGCAACATAACTGCAAAATAATTAAGGGACGAAGCTTCTTCTAACACGCTTGCTCCAGATAACGACTCAACTTCTGCCCAAGCTCCTCTTTCAAACCTCTCCTGACCATACTCTATACCTAAAATGGGGTAGAAAGCCCCTTCCTTGTTAGCATTTGTCCTTCCCATAAGGAGGAAAAGAACAATTTTCACACAAAGAAAGATGTGTTTAACAACCCAATTGACAACTTCAACACCTACTAAAGATCTACAATAAAATAAATGAACTGCACTCCTACCATAGATACAATTAAAAAGGGTTTATTTGTGGTGAAATATTTGGTAGTGATAAAAACAAACAATTACCCTGAAGACTTTTCATATCTGGAAGTTTGAAAAAATATGTTGAATGATTATGATTATACTTTATTTATAAAGTGCTAACATATTCCGCAGCGCTGTCCATGGGAGCAATTAATATAATAAAACCATGATAAAATACTTGTAAGAGTCAAGACAAAATTTAACAAACAAAAAGGAATTTAGGGTCCTATTCCTATGGGAATTTTCAATCTAGAATGATTGCCTAGAGCTTATGGATATTGCCATATAAACAACTAATTAATATCTGTTAATGTGTGTAAGTCTCGTTGTACTGAGATTAAAATACCTAATGTCTCCAGGATAGTACGATGTTCTCTGATCCATTTTTTATACTTTTCAAGGTTAATGTTAATGTAAGTTGTTGAAACACTGTTCGTCCTTCAAATAAAATGCATCATTTGTTAACAAATTATTGAATTCATTAACCCCCGGATAATTATACCCAGAAGCATGTTTAATATATTAAATTAACCCCCTCTGAATAATAAAATAATTATTTTAAAATAAATATGGTTTGGGGATAGGAAAACATTATTTACTTGTATAAATCAAACCTTGCTATATATATAATTTGGACAAGAAAGATGCTCATCTGAAAGACGACTCCCCTAGGCAGATATCTATGATACTAGATCATGCAAACAATGATTTAAATATAATATAAAAAGTGCTAGAGACCCCCAGAAATTTTGCAACATGGAGTAATAGGAAATAAATTATTAAGAGTTTTTAATTATAAAATAATTGTGCTATTTCTTTCATTATTTCTTCATCATAACTTATTGCAAGCAGGGGATTTCCAAGGAAGGAAAAGTATATATTATAGAATATATTGTATTTAAAGGGACAGTCAACACAAAAAATTGTCCATTGTTTAACCCCTTAATGACCGACGACGTCCTCCAAAAAATACAGTTAATGACCGAGGATGTATCCTGTACGTCGTCGGTCATTGAAAGTGGTGGAAGCGATCCTGATCGCTTCCAGCCGCTTTCATGTTATTGAAGTGATGCCTCGATATCGGGGCATCCTGCAATAACACTACTTGGCCATCCCATGCAGAGAGAGCCACTCTGTGGCCCTCTCTGCATCGGACATCGATGGCCGTGATCATTGGTGGGTGGAAGCCAAAGTGGGAGGCGGGTGGGCGGCCATCAGTGAAGTTCAGTAGCGAGAGGGGGGTGGGATTGGGGGCGGGGTCACCGAGGGGGCGGCAGACGGGCGTGTGCACAGGGCGGGAGCGGGTGGGAATCACTACACTATGGAATATTTTCAAAAGTTAAGTGGGGGAGAGGAGGGAGGGAATTTGAATCTAAGAGATCTGTGAGGGGGTGGTGGGTTAGTCTTTGTGGGGGGAAGCTACAAAAAGGGAAAATAGGGGGGAAAAGGCAAAAAAACAAAAAAATAAACATTTTATTGTAAACTGGGTACAGGCAGATAGCTGCCAGTACCCAAGATGGTGCAAATTAGGTAGAGGGGGAGGGTTAGAGAGCTGTTTGCGGGGGGGGGGGGAATCAGGGAGGTTGGGGGCTAAGGGTGGATCCTACACAGCAGAATATGGCTTTTAAAAAAACAACAAAAAAAACTTTTATTTTAGTACTGGCAGACTTTCTGCCAGTACTTAAGATGGCGGGGACAATTGTGGGGTGGGGGAGGAAAGAGAGCTGTTTGGGAGGGATCAGGGGTGTGATGTGTCAGGTGGGAAGCTGAACTCTACACTAAAACTAAAATTAACCCTGCAAGCTCCCTGCAAGCTCCCTAATTAACCCCTTCACAAACATTTACAACCATTTGTGCCATAATTGCACAAGCAGTTTGTAAATAATTTTAGTAAGAAACCTAAAATTGTGAAAAATGTAAAAAAATGTTTAATTTGATTGCATTTGGCAGTGAAATGGTGGCATGAAATATACCAAAATGGGCCTAGATCAATACTTGGGGTGTCTACTACACTACAGCTAAAATTAACCCTACAAGCTCCCTACAAGCTCCCTAATTAACCCCTTCACTGCTGGGCATAATAGACGTGTGGTCTAATTACCAAAAAGCAACGCCAAAGCCATATATGTCTGCTGTTTCTGAACAAAGAGGATCCCAGAGAAGCATTTACAACCATTTATGCCATAATTGCACAAGTTGTTTGTAAATAATTTCAGTGAGAAACCTACAGTTTGTGAAAAAATATATGAAAAAGTGTCAGTTTTTTTTTTATTTGATTGCATTTGGCGGTGAAATGGTGGCACAAAATATACCAAAATGGGCCTAGATCAATACTTTGGGATGTCTTCTAAAAAAAAATATATACATGTCAAGGGATATTCAGGGATTCCTGAAAGATATCAGTGTCCCAATGTAACTAGCGCTAATTTTGAAAAAAAAAGTGGTTTGGAAATAGCAAAGTGCTACTTGTATCCATTGCCCTATAACTTTCAAAAAAGCAAAGAACATGTAAACATTGCGTATTTCTAAACTCAGGACAAATTTAGAAACTATTTAGCATGGGTGTTTTTTGGTGGTTGTAGATGTGTAACAGATTTTGGGGGTCAAAGTTAGAAAAGTGTGTTTTTCTTCCATTTTTTTCTCATATTTTATAAAAAAATTTATAGTAAATTTATAAGATATGATAAAAATAATGGTATCTTTAGAAAGTCCATTTAATGGCGAGAAAATCGGTATATAATATGTGTGGGTACAGTAAATGAGTAAGAGGAAAATTACAGCTAAACACAAACACCGCAAGAATGTAAAATTAGCCTTGGTCCCAAACGGACAGAAAATGGAAAAGTGCTGTGGTCATTAAGGGGTTAAAAATAGATATTGCCTTTACTGCTCATTCCCCAGCGTTGTACAACCAACATTGTTATATTAAAATACTTTATAACATTTAAACCTCTAAATTTCTGCCTGTTTCTAAGCCACTTATCACATGCTTTTTATTAGCTTTTCACAACAAGAGACTGCTAGTTCATGTGTGCCATATAGATAGCATTGTGCTCACGCCTGTTGAGTTATTTAAGAGTCAGCACAGCACTAATTGGCTAAAATGTAAGTCCATAGATAATAAATAAAAAGTCATGCGATCAGGGGGCTGTCAGAAGAGGCTAAGATACAAGGTAATCACAGAGGTAAAAAAAGTGTATTAATATAACTGTGTTGGTTATTCAAAACTAGGGAATGGATAATAAAGGGATTATCTATCTTTTAAAACAATAACAATTCTGGTGTAGACTGTCCCTTTAATATTGTAGTTTAAAAAATCTAGAGCTCAATATGGTTGCTGAAAGACATATAGCACTGTTCAAGGACAAGGTTCTATAGAAGATACTATACTTTCATAGTATCATTATATTCTGACCTTAAGATCCCTGGCATGCTCTGTATTCAGCTTAATATAAAGAGACACATTGCTTGGATCAGAATTCTGATAAAAGCCAAAGGGTAAATGAGTCAATACCACTTCAACCACATGCCTGTCTTCTTAAACATGAAATCAAAGCACTCGTCTCACATTCTCCGAAAATTCTGCCTTAATTAAGCTCCTGCAGGAACATCTTAGTTAAAATATTGACTTCACATTGTTAAGTGGGCAAAGATATTTCAATGTACTTTATATTAGTTGAGCATAACAATTTAATTGATCATATTAAATAGAGAAAACTAATGTTTATATTTATGTACTTTATGTGTGAATTCTGTTATTGTTTTACTTCAATAGAATTGCATGTTGTATGTATGTGTTAAATTATATCTTAAACTGTCTAACATCCTTTTTTTTTTAAAATACAACTTTCTGTTACATATAAATTAAGTTTCTGATTCAACATGAAAAAACAATATCATCAATATCTGGGTCTCATAAAGAGATTATGGGATAGATTACAAGAGGAGTGCTAATTTATCGTTTGTCCGCAAATGGGCAAATTTGCCCGTTTGCGGGTGCACAATAAATAACCAGCCATTGCAGGTGTCTGGTTATTGCTACCATGAGCTTGTGGTAGCAATTAGTGATCAGAAAATTAACCAGAGATTAGATTTCTGGTTAATTTTGTAAAAGTGCACCAAATGCCTTCAAAATAGGGGGCATTATAGATTTTTTAATAAAAAAACTACTGCACCTGGGCAGTTTTGAAAGCGTTAAAGTTGGCAGAGTGGGCAGTTAGAAAAAAAAGAAAGTGCCTTTATATTGTGGTCTATGGGAACTGTAAGTTCCCAGTAAATATATTCTGTATATATATATGCTTATATACTATATATTTATGCCAGGGTTCAAAATTTCAAGTTATAAGCTAGTCCTAAATGTGACTCACCAGTACTGATTCCTACTCACTACCTGCTCACACCACACCCTCCTTACCCATCCCCCCTCATTTACATATGTTTGTGGAACACCTATTGTGCAGTCATTTTTAATATTGGTTTTATTTTAGTAACATAACAAATTAAATAATGCTACATACAGTAATAAATTAACAAATATAAGTGCATAGCACTTAGCGAAATCAGCTAGCGGTTCTGGGGAAGACAACAGCTGGGTAGAAAAACAAAGTTTGTTGAAATGAGAGAATGCAGAGAGTGCTAACAGTCATGGAAGGGTCAAAGCAGACCTGGAGATTGTTTTTTTAAAGTGTGTATCGTCTTCCTTCTCTCTGTTAACTATCGGGCTAGATCACAAGTTTTGACGGTAAGGCTGTGCGGTGCTAACTCTCCTTTTTTTTTCCACCGCTCCCTTAAGCCAAGCGCTGGTATTACAGGTTTTTTTTTAAACCTGGCGTTAGCCGCAAAAAGGTGAGCGTTGAGCAGAATTTAGCTCCACATCTCACCTCAATACCAGCATTTGCTTACGGTAGCAGTGAGCTGGCTAAACGTGCTCGTGCATTATTTCCCCATAGGAAACAATAGGGGCTGAGCTGCCTGAAAACAAAACTAACACTGCAAAAAAGCAGCGTTCAGCTCCTAACGCAGCCCTATTAGTTTTCCTATGGGGAAAGAAAAAATAGTCTGCACCTAACAACCCTAACATGAACCCCTAGTCTAAATATCCCTAATCTTTCACTTATTAACCCGCTAATCTGCTGCTCCCCGACATCGTCGCCACCTGCATTATACTATTAACCCTAATCTGCCGCTCGGGACACACCGCCGCCACCTACATTATAGTTATAAACCCCTAATCTGCTGCCCCCAACATCGCCGGCCACCTACATTATAGCTATTAACCCCTAATCATACCCCCCCAACGTCGCTGGCAACTATATTAAATTAATTAACCCCCTAATCTGCCGCCGCCAACATCGCCACCACTATAATAAAGTTATTAACCACTAAACCTAAGTCAACCCTAACACCCCCCTAATTTAAATATAATTTAAATACATCTAAATAAAATAACTACAATTAATACATTATTCCTATTTAAAACCAAATACTTACCTAATAAAATAAACCATAAGATAGCTACTATATAACTAATAGTTACATTGTAGCTATCTTATGATTTATTTTTTATTTTACAGGGAACTTTGTATTTATTTTAACTAGGTACAATAGTTATTAATATAGTTTTTTTAACTATTTATAAGCTACCTAGCTAAAATAAGTACAAAATGACATGTAAAATAAATCCTAACTAAGTTACAATTACACCTACACACTACACTATCATTAAACTAATTACCTAAACTACCTACAATTAATTACAATTAAATTTTTTTGCAAGAAGTTTAAACTAATTACACCTAATCTAAGCCCCCCCTAAACTAAATAACAATTAGCCTTAAAAAGGGCCTTTTGCGGGGCATTGCCCCAAAGTAATCAGCTCTTTAACCTGTAAAAAAAGAATACAATACCCCCCGCAACATTACAACCCACCACCCACACACCCCTACTCTAAAACCCACCCAATACCCCCTTAAAAAAACCTAACACTACCCCATTGAAGAGCACCCCTACCTTGAGCCGTCTTCACCCAGCCGGGCATAAGCGGTCATCCGATCCGGCCAGAAGTCTTCATCAGATGGGGCAGAAGAGGACATCCAGATCGGCAGAAGTCTTCATCCTAGCCGGGCAGAAGAGGACATCCGAACCAGGAGAAGGCTTCATCCAAGCGGCATCTTCTATCTTCATCCATCTGACGCGGAGCGACTCAATCTTGTAGACATCCGGCGCGGAGCATCCTTCCAGCACAACGACTAACGATGAATGACGGTTCCTTTAAAGGACGTCATCCAAGATGGCGTCCCTCAAATTCCGATTGGCAGATAGGATTCTATCAGCCAATCGGAATTAAGGTAGAAATTTGATTGGTTGATTTAATCAGCCAATGGGATTGAAGTTCGAGGTCAATTCTATTGGCTGATCCAATCAGCCAATCGGATTGAACTTCAATCTGATTGGCTGATTAAAGCCATCCAGACCGGGAGAAGGATGAAGCCTTCTCCCAGTCCGGATGTCCTCTTCTGCCCGGATAGGATGAAGACTTTTACCGGTCTGGATGTCCTCTTCTGCCCCATCGGATGAAGACTTCTGGCCGGATTGGATGACCACTTGTGCCCGGCTGGGTTAAGACGGCTCAAGGTAGGGTGATCTTCAATGGGGTAGAGTTAGGTTTTTTAAAGGGGGTATTGGGTGGGTTTTAGAGTAGGGGTGCGTGGGTGGTGGGTTGTAATGTTGGGGGGGGTATTGTATTCCTTTTTTACAGGTAAAAGAGCTGATTACTTTGGGACAATGCCCTGCAAAAGGCCCTTTTAAGGGCTATTTGTAATTTAGTATAGGGTAGGGATTTTTATTATTTTGGGGGGCTTTTTATTTTATTAGGGGGCTTAGATTAGGTGTAATTAGTTTAAACTTCTTGTAAAAAAAAAATTCTTCGTAATTTAGTTTATTGGAATTTAATTGTAATTAATTGTAGGTAGTTTAGGTAATTTATTTAAATGATAGTGTATTGTGTTAGATGTAATTGTAACTTAGGTTTAGGATTTATTTTACAGGTAATTTTGTACTTATTTTATCTAGGTTAGTTATTAAAATAGTTAATAACTATTTATTAACTATGTACCTAGTTAAATAAATTACAAAGTTGCCTGTAAAATAAATATAAACCCTAAGCTAGATACAATTTAACTATTAGTTATATTGTAGCTATCTTAGGGGTTTATTTTTCGGTAAGTATTTAGTTTTAAATAGGAATAATTTATTTCATTTTGTTAAATTAATTTTCCTTTAATTTAAATTATATTTAAGTTAGGGTGGGGTTAGGGTTAGGTTTAGACTTAGGCTTAGGGGTTAATACCTTTAATATAGTAGCGGCGACGTTGGGGGTGGCAGATTAGCGGGTTAATAAATGTAAGTAGGTGTTGGCGATGTTAGGGGCAGGCAGATTAGGGGTTAATAAAAGATTTAACTAGTGTTTGCGAGGTGGGATTGCGGCAGTTTAGGGGTTTAATACATTTATTAAAGTGGCGGCGATGGTCCGTGTCGGCACGATTAGTGGTTTAATAATTGTAGGGCAGGTGGCGCGACGTTGGGTGTGGCAGATTAGGGGTAAATAAAAATAATGTAAGGTGTCGGAGATGTTAGGGGCAAGCAGATTAGGGGTTCATAGGTATAAATGTAGTGGCGGCGATGTCCCGGTCCGCAGATTAGGGGGTTCATTTTTTTTATTATAGTGTTTGCGATGTGGGGGGGGGGCTCAGTTTAGGGGTTAATGGTAGTTTATGGGTGGTTAGTGTACTTTGTAGCACTTTAGTTATGAGTTTATGTTCCGGAGTTATCCCATAAAACTCTTAACTCTGACTTTTAAATGCGGTATGGGAGTCTTGCAGGAGAGGGTCTACTGCTCACTTCTTCCAAGACTCGTAATATCAGCGTTAGGCAAATCCCATTAAAAAGATAGGATACGCAATTGATGTAAGGGGAGTCGTGGAAGAAAAGTGGGCGGTGAGCCTGTACCTGCAGGACTCGTAATACCAGCGGGTGGTAAAAAAGCAGCATTGGGACCTCTCAATGCTGCTTTTTAAGGCTAACACCAAACTCGTGATCTAGTCGAATATTTCTCCACGCCCTCCTATCTTCAATCTCTCTTTTACCCTCTGTCTTCACTTTCAGGTCATATTTTTTCTTTACACTCTTTATTTCCCCTCTATCCACTCTCTCATAACCTTCTTCTTCACTTTCACATTTCCTCTCCAATATCTTTTTCTCTACTCCTATTTACCCTCTCAGAAGTAAGTCTAAGCACTAATGAGGTTTCAACAGCCCTAGAGAAATAACATTTCCTAGCACTTTCATGAATATATAATATCCCTTTAGATAATATTTTTAGAAAATACCCCAAAATTTGTGTTTGTCAGTGCTACAATAGAGTGTGCTCTTTGCAAATACAATGTGCTAAACTTGCCACTTACAACAAGCCTCCTGACCTCGGACAATGAGTAAATGTTGATTCAACATTTACTCACTAACTTCACTCGCTACTGTTAAATTTCCATTCGCCAATGGCTAGTGGGCTAGGGGGACATTTTGAGCCCTGTTTATGTATACACATATTAACACATAATATATACTGTATATAGTATATATGTATATAATCATATACATATACTGTATATTTAAACATTTAAACATGCTACCATTGCTGCGCTACTTACCCCTTTCATTGCGCTTAGGGTTCTTATGTCGTCTCTGATGCCAAAAGAACGAGGCTCTCATTGGAGCCTATGGAAGTGCGCCCTCATTAGCAACATTAGCGTGCACGGAATTACAAAAGTGGAGTGTTAATATCGCTTGTGCGCAAGCGATATTTAGCGCTCCACTTATATTTTAGCCCTAAAGCTGAGAAGAAAGGTTCTTTACTAGTAATTTATTTATTGGAGGTTAATTTTTTAGTTTATATCACAACTATCATATTAGTATTTATTTTATTGGTAAGTACATTTTTAGAATATATAAATAAGAACTACATAGATACATGTAGAATTATATGTAGAAACTAAAACTATGACTGGTCCATCTGTGCACAGAGGCATATTACAACAGACATGAAAGTCATAGTTAAACTTAAATGTTTCAAATTAAATGCATGCAATTTTAAGAGTCTTTTCAATTACAAATAAGTTTCAAATGTACTTTATCCTCTTAGTATCCTTTATTGAAAAGCATAAACAGAGAGGATCGGAAGAGGCGTACACTACTGGGAGCTAGCTGTGGTTGGTGGCTACACATGTATGCCTCTTTTTATTTGCTGCTATCTTAAGCTAGATATGTGCAAGCAACAGTGCACTAATAAATTGCACATTAGAACATATTGTGTACATTTATGCCTTCTATTACTTGCGCTATAAATAATGTACCTAAATTATTAAACATTATCATTAGTTTCTATAAAAGAACAACTCTAACCAAAAGGTTTAAATGCTTCTGTTAGCATTGGTATGAAGAGGATAATATTTTCATCTTGCTAAAACACATACAAATTTCTTTCTGTGGCTTATTTTCTTTTCTTTATTGAAAAGCTTGTAGATACAAGAATAGTCTTCCAGTTTAGATGGTAAGGTGAAAGGGTTTAAGGCAATTCACAAATGCCTGGATATGCATTAGGTCCTTGGTTTTCAAGACCTGTCCTCAGACCACCCTAACAGGCCACGTTTTGAGGATATCTGAAACTGGAGCACTGGGGAAATAATCAGCTTGCTTAGGTAACCTTAGTTATTTTATCTGCTCTCATCCAATATAATCCTGAAAACCTGGCCTGTTGGAGGCGCTTGTGGATCAGGTTTAAAAACCAGTGCATTAGGCTATCTGGAAAATAAATTATGCTTATAATTCAGAAATAAATATGGGGTAGATTTTGGGTCTTATCCGACATCAAAAATATATTTTTATTTACCCATCCAAGTTAGTTTTCAATATGGTACTATTCATACTTTTGCCAACAGAAATTAGGATGTCCAATATAGAAAACTGTTCCTAAAATATGGATATTATTATACCTGTTAATGTTTAACACTATCACTGCATAACAAGCAAAAAGGTTATTACACTCTATGGCCCATATTTATCAAGCTCCATACGGAGCTTGAAGGGCCGTGTTTCTGGCGAGTCTTCAGACTCGCCAGAAACACAAGTAATGAAGCAGCGGTCTAAAGACCGCTGCTCCATAACCCTGAGCAGGCGGACAGACATCGCCGGAAATCAACCCGATCGAGTACGATCGGGTTGATTGACACCCCCCTGCTGGCAGCCGATTGGCCGCGAGTCAGCAGGGGGCGGCGTTGCACCAGCAGCTCTTGTGAGCTGCTGGTGCAATGTTAAATGTGGAGAGCGTATTGCTCTCCGCATTTAGCGAGGTCTTGCGGACCTGATCCACACTGTCGGATCAGGTCGACAAAACCAATGATAAATAGAGGACCATATCTTATAAATTACACTCATAAAACAGATACTGTACAAACATATTGGTACTTAGACAGTAGATTATACAGATGAAACAACACTGATGTTCCATAATTATAGAGTAACACAGAATTACAATTATACAACTACCAATTTTGTAACCGCAAAGGGTTATAAATGCTTGGTCCAGAATCAGAATTCATTATATTAATGCCCAAGATATGCAAATGACACTAATGAACCAAATATGTGCATGATAAAATGGATTTTTTTAAATATTTTCTTTAAGTACAGGTTACACTCATTTAGTTGTATGTCAGCAATGTGAAAAGATAAATAGTCTAAGATAAAAATGTATCAACCCTGCATACTATAAATCTGTGTTTTTATAATCATGGCTAAATTGGATTAAATTGACGTTGGTCATTTTTATAATTAGAAGCAAGGGGTTGTGCTAGGTAAAATAATTTCCACTTTAAATACGTTCCTATATTATTCCCCGTCATTTCATTATTCTGTCAAGAATAATACAGAGTATCCATTTAAAAAAATGAAATGAAATAAAAGGTTCAGGGGAATTAAAAAAGAAGCATCTCTCTTGAAACTGAATTTAGAACTCAAGACTCAAGTCAATCAGTAATAGAAGCATTTAGTTCTCATGACTCAGAAAACCAGTCAGCAAAGAAAATAACCTGAACATACAGAGGGCAGGGTTCAAGAGAGATGGAGCAGTAGTCTGAAAAGGTTCCAAAAATATAAAGGCGTATGTCTGAAGCCTGGCGCTCTGCTGGTATAAATTAAATGTACTTAACTCTGCCAGTACTCTAGAGATGAGAGTGCAAAAGAATCACACAGCTATCACAAGCCAGAAAATGCAATAGAAATACTGAGGTAAAAGTAAAAAAAATACTGCATCAAATTTATAGTAGTAGCAGATCTGTTCCTATTAAGATTTAACCTTCATATGGCTGCTAGAAAGCAGTTAGGGCTCCATTTATGAAGTTCCAATATGAGCTTCAGAACCCTTCAGGCTGCACTGTTCGCACTAGCGAGCCTACAGATGAATGTTAATAAGCAGCGGTCATCAGACCCACTGCTTCTTAACACATATACCAACTGTGTAGTGGTGTAAGTCAATCCCCCTGGACATTCCGACAAAGGGTAGTGAAAGCCCGTTCTGTGCGTTAATGGCTGAGTGCAAGAAGGGAGCAGGGTTGCACACTTGCAATAATTGTCACATTGTAATGGTATTGCTGCCCTCTAGACACAAAGGCGGCGGTGGACAGGGCAAAGATGTATGCCCCTCTTCGTCTGGTCTTTCTTAAAGGGACACTGAACCTAAAAATGTTCTTTCGTGATTCAGATAGAGCATGCAATTTTAAGAAACTTTCAAATTTACTCTTATTATCAAATTTTCTTCTTTCTCTTTCTATATTTATTTGAAAAGAAGGACAACTAAGCCAAGGAGCCAGCCAATTTGTGGTTCAGAACCCTGGATAGCAGTTGTTTATTGGTGGGTGAATTTATCCACCACTCAGCAAAGAACAACCCAGGTTGTTCACCAAAAATGGGCCAGGACCTAAACTTACATTCTTGCTTTTCAACTAAATATACCAAGAGAATGAATAATATTTGATAATAGGAGTAAATTATAAAGGTTGCTTAAAATTGCATACTGTATCTGAATCACATAAGAAAACATTTGGGTTCAGGTGCCCTTTAAATGTGTGCCTGTATCCAGCATTGTCCTGCTATGCTTGCTACCAGTGGTTTAAATGTTCAATTAGGGCATTAGTGCCACTATTTATTTATTTATTTTATTTATTATTTTTAATGGAAAATAATATAAAACTTAAATGAGCATAAAAGTACAAGAAATAAATACTGTAATGTGTTAGTTTACTATTGCCCTGTCACTTATAACTATGGGGCCGGTTTCATTTTTCCAATCCTGATTATTAGTATTTTTTTCGTCTCCGAGTCCCGATTACATCATTTTTTTAAGGTTCTGTGTGATCAAAATAGAAGCAATAACATCATTTCTGTTTTAGTAAAAGTTCAGATCTGATCCCGAGTAGATAGCAGGAAAATCACAATTCATGGATAGCAATTGGCTTCAGAGATCACATTCTCCTGTTGATAAAGATGCCATTTAGATTGTATATATGAGTATATGGTCTATGAACATTAAACCTAAATTCAGCACTATTGTATGGTAGTGGGTGGGACAGACATATGTATAAGTATTTAATAGACATATAAGTGATATCTCATACAGCAAACTAGATCAGCAGGAAAAGCGACAAAACAAAAATCACAACATCTAGAAATAGCAATTAGCAATTGTGTTCTTAGAATGTTTTTTTTTTTTTATAGTCACTTTTTCCATATTCTTAATTTACAGTAGTTTCATCATCTTAAAAGGACGTAAAACCCCACAATTAGATTTATTTGTTTTCTTGTTATCCTTTGATGCAAAGCAGAAAAGGTAAGTTCAGGAGTGTGCACGTGTCCGCAGCACTATATGGCAGCAGTTTTTGCAAAAATGATATACTTTAGCAAGAGCACTAGATGGCAGCACTGTTTCCTGTCATATAGTGCTACAGAACATGTGTACTAGGGATGGGTGAAAGTGCAATTCACCTGGTAGAACGAATAGTCAATGTGGACATATATCTAGACACAGGGGTTAAGTCCCAGTGGGAACGCATGGAATGGAGTTCCTGCACTATTTTTGCAGGAGGAAAATAAGTTCCCTCTGGACAGAGAACAGAAACACTTCAGGAAACACTGCTGCTGCTGGTGGAAGTACGCTGGAGCACTGTCTGTTTTAGAGGGATAGGGAAATCATCTAGTAATGGGCAGTAAACACTTCCTACAATACATTAAATGCAAGCCTGTCAGCGGTCCTGTTGTGTGATAACCCGGCGCTGTGTGGAACACATGTTTGCCTTACATTTCTGTGTTTCTTGCTCCGAGGAGGAGTCTCAGCGCAAAAGGAAACCATTCAACCTTTCATTGGTTTAATTTGTTTTCAATATACCAAGGCGTATAAATTATATACAGGTGGCCCTCGTTTACAACGGTTCAATTTGCAGCCCGATTCAGAATAAACAACCTTTTTTTCAGTCATGTAACTATTGAAAAAGCATTAAGAAGCAGTGCATTGATTAAAAAAAGCCAGTAGGTGGAGCTGTCCCCGCTTGTTTTGCAGCAAAGATATGCAAGCCAAGCAAGCTGAAAATTAATCAGTTTAACCAGACCTGCGCTATTGAGCAGATTTCAAAGGAACAAGATCTCTCCTGTCTATAAATCAGTCCAGATTGGAATGCATAGAAAGAACTGGTTGCAGAAAAAGTGCAAGTAAAGTCTGTGTTGTGTGATTATTTTATTAAATTTATAATGCTGTTTAGCAAATGTTTTTGATCATTTAACTTAGTTTAATTGTATATTCTGTGTTGTGAGATTATTGGTATTAGGTTTATAATGCTGTTTAGCAAATGTTTTTGTTCATTTAACTTAGTTTAATTATATATTCTGTGTTGTGTGATTATTGTATTAGGTTTATAATGCTGTTTAGCGTGTAAAGTTCAACGCTTTAAAAATAATGTATTGGGTGTTACCATATGACCAATTTTGAGAGGAGCCGGAACCTAACTCCCTCACTTCCTATTGACTTACGATTATAAAACTCGGGTTTCAATTTACAACGGTTTTTGATTTACAACCATTCCTTCTGGAACCTAACCCTGCTTAAACTGAGGGCTACCTGTACTTATAAATACAGTGTGTGTTCTGTTTATGTATATATAGTGTGTGTGGCGTGTGGTGTGTATAAAACAATATTAATTGTTAGGGGGTGGATGTCTTGGTGAGTTCCCACACTTTTCTTTGTAGGACTTGACCACTGTCTAGGGATGGGCGAATGTTTTTAAAAAATTCAAAATTTAAAACGAATTTTGATACATTCGTTCGTTCAAATCGAATTTCGAATGTTTATATAACATTCTAAACATTCTATTTTCGAATTTTCGTTTTCGAATTTTTCAATAAAATTCGAAAATATTCGTTTGAATAATAGAATGTTTAGCTATGTATTCATCTCAATTTTTTAAATGTATATTCGAATTCGAATGTGACATTCGAATTTGAATGTGACATTCAAATTTGAAATAGTATTTCTAGTCTACAACTGTGTTTAATAAATGTAATATTAGAATTTGAATGCTACATTCAAATTCGAAAGTCACATTTGAATTTGAAATAGTATTTCTAGTCTAAAACTGTGTTTTAAATGTAACTATTCGATTTGAATGTGATATTCGATTGAATGTGACATTCAAATTCGAAATAGTATTTCTAGTATACGTAATACTGTGTTTTATAAATGTAATATTCAAATTCGAATGTGATATTCGATTTGAATGTGATATTCGATTCGAATGTGACATTCGAAATAGTAGTTTCTAGTCTAACAATTGTGTTTTATAAATGTAATATTCAAATTCGAATGTGATATTCGAATGTAACATTCAAATTCGAATGTGACCTTTGAATTCGAATGTGACATTCGAAAACTGTAAATAACATTCGAAAATGAATTTTTAAGAATATTCGTTCTTATCAACATTCTATTATGTAAATCGAATTTCTTACAATAACATTCGTTCTAACATTCGAATTCGGATATAAACACATTCGCCCATCCCTACCACTGTCTAGACATGTTTATGTATGTATCTCTATGTTAAAGTCCTTTGAAGCCTTTTTTCTATAACATCTGCGACCTGATATCTTTTGAGTTCTTATAACTTTTGTGTGCAATATTTTTTTTAATAATTGTATAAGATTGTGTTATTTAGAGTGTAACTATACTTTGTAATGTATTTTTGATGTTTTTTTTGTTTCGCGAAACAGTTAACTAGAGCTTTAGGGACATAGTAATCATTCTATTGAAAATCACATTTAATTTCAACCTGTAATACAAGCGGAAAACCTGACGAGCACAAACCACTTGTGATAAACCCCTTATTGCTTGCACCTAACTGTTACCGCTCCACTTGTAATCTGACCCATAATCTTTTTGAAAAACCCTTTAATATCCATAATGTGTATATATAATGATAAAAAACTGAGTACAATATATTATTTTACTCTCAAAGATCTGTGAAATTATGTTGTCATTTTTCATTTTATGGTAAGATAATGATTCATTTAGTCTGTCTTATTTTTGTATCCAGCAGGAAGTATTGTTTATGACCTACAGGTAATATTTCTTATGAACAGATTAGAAGGCAGATAAAATCCATTTTCTTGCATTCAAATTCATCCCATTTTTTGCATAGATATGAAAACATTGTTAACCACTATACAATTGTGCAATCTCTGTGTCAGTTATTTTCTTTTTGTAAGATTTTGTGTATGCCCCAGCACTTTAATAATATTTATGTGAGATTTGGAATTATTGTCCCTTGATACATACAAAGTGTAACTTTGAAGTACCTTCTTCAGATAAACTATTTGACTTGAAAGCTGGTTCTAAAATAATATGTCAGTTTGTATGTTGCATACAATCTCATTAAGGGGCATTTAACTGAACATGAATTGCAGTAAGGAAGTGCTGATCGTACTCCCTTACCAAATGAAGGCAGATCACTGATACAGACAGTGTCACTATCTGTATCGGGTGCTTTGGTGCCGTAGGAGGTTTGAGAGGGAAGGATGGAGGAAGGTGGCCAGTCCAACCTGCAGGAGAGGGTAGGGATCCCTACTTTGCTGAAACATTTTGGTAGTGCAGAGGGAGGGATAGGTCTCTACACTACAGAAAAGGGGAAATTAGAGGGGGCAGTAGGTCCCCTACTGCATGATTGCTTAAAGGGATAGTTGGGTATTATGAAGGGGATCCCCAACACTACAGAAAAATAAATAATAACTACATTTATAAATAAACACTAACCCTCCCCTCACAGACTGCACACTCGGCATATTGACAATAACAAAATATGTCAGTGCAGTAGGAGGAGGGAGGGAAGAGAGCTATGTCTGAGGGATCAGGAAGGTGGGAAGGCCAGGAAGGATCCCTACACTACAGAAAGATTTGCACAGATCTTAGTGTGTTGTACTTTCACAGGAATAAATCTGTCTCCAAAGAGATGAATGCCTTATTCTGCCAAATGCACATGCCTACTGCATACAGCAAACTAGCTGCTAGTATCTAAGATAGTTTAAGTGGGAGGGAGAGAGATGTTTGTGATGGATCAGGAGTAATAGGTGTCAGGTGGGAGGGCAATCCCTGCACTACATTACATTTTATTTTAATAACTTACTGATTAACCTCTTCAGTGCCAGAAATTTCAGAGAGTGTGGTACTCTGCTGCAATAAGCAGCCTTCTAAAATAATGTCAAAGCCATGCATGTCTGGTTGTCTTGTTTATATTTTAAATAAATAAATATATATCTATAGTTTTGGGAGTCAATTTTGAGAATTTGGGCAGTTTTGCGATATCCAAAATGAGAGTTACCTACAGCATCATTTTAGACATAGCTGCAGATAGAGGCCTCTAGTTATCAAGCCGTCAACCTCAAATACTCTGGAATTCCGCAGCGTATTTGTGGCGAGGCCTGATTCGCCTAAGTTATCAAGCCCTGCTGCCCGGCAAAAGTAGAATATAGTGACGTAAGCCTTCGATCCGCCGGACCTCAGTCCAAACACAGATCGATTCTTACGTCACTCCAGATGTTCCGAACGCAAGTTCGGCACAATCTGACTACTTTTGCTAGTTATCAAATGACTACCCAGGTAACGCTCAGCACTTTTCCAGCCCAGCGTACTTGGTTTTCAATCCACCGCCCTGGAGGGCAGCAGATCCCATAGGATCAACATGGGAGTCTGACCCAATCAGCGAAAGTTCATGTTCGCTGCTGCCTGACATCCCATTGATTCCTATGGGAGCTGTCTACACCTAACACCCTAACATGTACCTACCCAGTGTCTAAACACCCCTAATCTGCCCCCTACACCGCCGCCCACCTACATTAAACATGGTAACCCCCTTAAAACCGCCGCTCCCGGAGCCCATCGCCACTCTAATAAACTGATTAACCCCTAAACCGCTGCTCCCGGACCCTGCCGCCCACCTACATAATACCTATTAACCCCTATCCTGCCCCCCCCCTGTACCGCCGCACCTATAATAAATTTATTAACCCCTATCCTGCGGATCCCGGACCCCCGCCGCAACTAAATAATTGGTTTAACCCCTAATTGCCGCTCCCGGACCCCCCCGCCGCCACCTATATTAAACTTATTAACCCCTAATCTGCCCCCCTTACACCGTCGCCACCTATAATAAATTTATTAACCCCTATCCTGCCCCCCTATACTGCCGCCATCTATATTAAACTAATTAACCCCTAATCTGCACCCCCTACACCGTCGCCACAATAATTCATTTATTAACCCCTATCCTGCCCCCCCCCCTATACTGCCACCATCTATATTAAACTAATTAAGCCCTAATCTGCCCCCTACACCGTCGCCATTCTATATTAAACTAATTAACCCCTAAACATAAGTCTAACAATAACCCCTAACAACCCCCCCCTAACTTAAATATTATTTTAATAAATCTAAATAAAAATTACTTTTATTAACTAAATTAATCCTATTTAAAACTAAATACTTACCTATAAAATAAACCCTAAGATAGCTACAATATAACTAATAAATTATATTGTAGCTATTTTAGGATTTATTTTTATTTTACAGGCAAATTTCATTTATTTTAACTAGGTACAATAGCTATTAATAGTTATTACTAATCTATTAATAGCTACCTAGTTAAAATAAAGACAAATTTACCTGTAAAATAAAAACTAACCTAAGTTACAATTACATCTAACACTACACTATTATTAACTAAATTATTACTATTTAAAAATAAATACTTACCTGTAAAATAAACCCTAAGATAGCTACAATGTAATAATAATTACATTGTAGCTATTTTAGGATTTATATTTATTTTACAGGTAACTTTGTATTTAGTTTAACTAGGTAGAATAGTTATTAAATAGTTATTAACCTATTTAATAACTACCTAGCTAAAAGAAATACAAAATTACCTGTAAAATAAATCCTAACCTATGTTACAATTAAACCTAACACTACACTATTATTAAATAAATTAAATTAATTAACTACAAATACCTACAATTAAATACAATTAAATAAACTAACTAAAGTACTAAAAATAAAAAAATCTAAGTTACAAAAAATAAAAAAAATTACAAGATTTTTAAGCTAATTACACCTAATCTAAGCCCTCTAATAAAATAACTAAAGCCCCCCAAAATAAAAAATGCCCTACCCTATTCTAAATTACAAAAAGTTAACAGCTCTATTACCTTACCAGCCCTTAAAAAGGGCCTTTTGCGGAGCATGCCCCAAAGTAATCAGCTCTTTTGCATGTACAAAAAAATACAACACCCCCCCAACATTAAAACCCCACCACCCACATACCCCTACTCTAACCCACCCGAACCCCCCTTAAAAAAAAACCCTAACACTAACCCCTTGAAGATCATCCTACCTTTAGCCGTCTTCCCCATGCTGAAGAGGTCTTCCATCGATAGAAGTCCTTCATCCATGAGGCTGTCTTCAATCTTCATCCATTCGGAGTGAGGGGAGCCTTCTTTAAAACGAGCTGATGCGGAGCCATCCTCTTCCAACGACGCCTACCCGACGAATGGATATTCCTTTAAGTGACCTTCATCCAAGATGGTGTCCCCTCGAATTCCGATTGGCTGATAGGATTCTATCAGCCCATCGAATTAAGGTAGGAAAAATCTGATTGGCTGATGCAATCAACCAATCAGATTGAGCTCCGCATTCTATTGGCTGATCCGGAACAGCCAATAGAATGCAAGCTCAATCTGATTGGCTGATTGGATCAGCCCAATCGGATTGAACTTGAATCTGATCAGCCAATCAGATTTTTCCCTACCCTTAATTCCAATTGGCTTATAGAATACTATCAGCCAATCGGAATTCGAGGGACGCCATCTTGGATGACGTCACTTAAAGGAATATCTATTCGTCGGGTAGGCATCGTTGGAAGAGGATGGCTCCACGTCAGCTCGTTTGAAGAAGGCTCCGCTCTGCTCCGGATGGATGAAGATTGAAGACGCCGCATGGATGAAGACTTCTATCAGATGGAAGACCTCTTCAGCGCCCCTTGGATGATGACTTCGGCCACTGCGGATGTCCTCTTCCATT
Organism: Bombina bombina; assembly: GCF_027579735.1. Lineage (NCBI taxonomy): Eukaryota > Metazoa > Chordata > Amphibia > Anura > Bombinatoridae > Bombina > Bombina bombina. The sequence goes on along the minus strand of NC_069501.1, from coordinate 1,171,883,608 downwards.
TCCATCGGTGGTCGTGCGGCTGAAGACGGCTAAAGGTAGGATAATCTTCAGGGGGTGTTAGCGTTAGGTTTTTTTTAAGGGGGATTTGGGTGGGTTAGAATAGGGGTATGTGGGTGGTGGGTTTTAATGTTGGGGGGGTTGTATTTTTTTGTACATGCAAAAGAGCTGATTACTTTGGAGCATGCCCCGCAAAAGGCCCCTTTTATGGGCCTGGTAAGGTAATAGAGCTGTTAACTTTTGTAATTTAGAATAGGGTAGGGCATTTTTTTATTTTGGAGGGCTTTGTTATTTTATTAGGGGGCTTAGATTAGGTGTAATTAGCTTAAAAATCTTGTAATATTTTTTTATTTTTTGTAAACTTAGTTTTTTTTATTTTTTGTACTTTAGTTAGTTTATTTAAATTGTATTTAATTGTAGGTATTTGTAGTTAATTAATTTAATTTATTTAAATGATAGTGTAGTGTTAGGTTTAATTGTAACTTAGGTTATGATTTATTTTACAGGTAATTTTGTATTTCTTTTAGCTAGGTAGTTATTAAATAGTTAATAACTATTTAATAACTATTCTACCTAGTTAAACTAAATACAAAGTTACCTGTAAAATAAATATAAATCCTAAAATAGCTACAATGTAATTATTAATTACATTGTAGCTATCTTAGGGTTTATTTTACAGGTAAGTATTTATTTTTAAATAGGAATAAATTTAGTTCATGATAGTGTAGTGTTAGGTGTAATTGTAACTTAGGTTAGTTTTTATTTTTACAGGTAAATTTGTCTTTATTTTAAACTAGGTAGCTATTAAATAGTTAATAACTATTTAATAGCTATTGTGCCTAGTTAAAATAAATTGAAATTTGCCCTGTAAAATAAAAATAAATCCTAAATAGCTAAAATATAATTATTAGTAATATTGTAGCTATCTTAGGGTTTATTTTATAGGTAAGTATTTAGTTTTAAATAGGAATAATTTATTTAATAAGAGTTATATTTATATAGATTTATTTAATTAATATTTAAGATAGGGGGTGTTAGGGTTAGTGTTAGACTTAGGTTTAGGGGTTAATAATTTTATTATAGGTGGCGACGGGTGTAGGGGGGGCAGATTAGGGGTTAATAAGTTTAATATAGGTGGCGGCGGGATCCTGGAGCGGCGGTTTAGGGGTTAAAAAAAATATTTAGTTGCGACGGGGTCCGGGATCCGCAGGATAGGGGGTTAATAAATTTATTATAGGTGGCGGCGGTATAGGGGGGCAGGATAGGGGTTAATAGGTATTATGTAGGTGGTGGCGGGTCTGGGAGCGGCGGTTTAGGGGTTAATACATTTATTATAGTTGCGGCAGGGGTCTAGGAGCGGCGGTTTTAGGGGTTAAATAACTTTATTTAGTTGCGGGGGGGCTCCGGGGGCGCCGGTATAAGGGGGGTAGAACAGTGTAGCTTAGTGTGGGTGCTAGTGACAGCTTATGAATAAAGCTGGGAAAAAGCCGAAGAGCAGCGAGATCAAATGAGTGATTACTATCACAGTCCGCTGCTCATCGCCCCGTACTTGGGTGCGCAGCTTTTTGACAGCTTTTTTGATAACTTTGGCGAGCGTATTCAGGTCCGCGGCGGCGATGTTAGGCGAGCTTAGGCGGGCGTATTGGGGCCGGCGAAGGCAGGTAAGTAGACGGCTTGAAAACTAGAGGCCATAGACTTTAAAATGATCAAAAATAATAATAACAGAAAGGCTAAAAATTCTCTGTAGCTTCGAGCAAGTATTTTAATGAAAACTTCTGGTAGCGAAGGGGATTTAAACGCAAGTTGTTTTCTATTTGTAGTTTTTGTGTTCTTTAAAGTATGTTTCTGAAGTGTAAATCATATTCATAACAGTCTGTATAAAAGAATATTTTCCCTTGATATGTAAAACAGTGTGGATAATGGAAAGGAAATGGTTATACTGTTTGCTGCTTTATCTAATAAAAATACTTGCAAGCTTGAGGTGGACAGAAGAGCCTTCCACAAATGCTTTTTCAAGGTAAATGTTCTTTCCCATCGCAGTTATAAATATAATTTACACTTTATGGACATAATTTAAAGGGACAGTGTTTTCCCTTAATTTGTTTCTAATGATTTTGTTTTCCCTCCAGCAGAGTATAATACGTATGAGAAAATGCTTCTTAAGTTTTATTTTATGTAGGAAATATCCACTTTTGTTCTTTAAAACCCAAATTCATGAAAATAATTTGCATTTACTGTCCCTTTAATTTTGTCAAATTTTGCATTCTGCATTTTTTATGAGATATAGTTCTGTAATGTTAGAATGTGTTACAAATGTATAGTGTAAGCGTGTAGGTTTATAAAATACTAAAACGTTTGTGTATGATCTACATTAAAGAGACAGTAAAATCAAAATTAAACTTTCATGATTCAGATACAGCTTGCAGTTTTAAAACAACTTTCCAGTTTACTTCTGTTATGAAATTTGCTTCATTCTCTTGGTATCTTTTATTGAAGAGTAAAACCGAGTAGGCTCATAAGAGCTCAGGAGTGTGCACGCGTCCTTGGTACCCCTATAGCAGCAGTGTTTTGCAACATTGTAAAACAAAGCTAGAAATAATGGGCCAGATTACAAGTGGAGCGGTATTTGCTACTTCCGCTAGAGAGCTAATTGCGCTAGAAGTAATCTTTTTGTGCGAGTTGGGTCGCACTGGTATTATGAGTTGAAAGTAAAAAGTTATCGCACTCGTGCTAACAAGACGCGCTCAAATGGGTTACTTCTAGCGCAATTAGACTGTTCTACAAAAGATAACCTCTTCCCCCATAGAAGTCAATGAAGAAAAAAAGGCGGAAAATTAACACCGACTCGCGCACTACCACAAACTCATACCAAGAGAACAAAACAAATGTGATTACAGAAGTAAAGTGGAAATTGGCATGCTTTATATGAATCATGAAAGTTTAATTTTGACTTTACTGTCCCTTTAAGTTATAAATAGGGGTGAGGTATGGTCTGAGAGACAGGAAATTAACAGAGGCAAATTTGTTGTGACACAAACAGATTGGAGCAGTGAAGACAAACAAGGAAATAACAAGCAAGCTGATAAAGATAGGCTAGAGGGCAAGTGCGTGACATACATGCTAAATAATACAAAAACATTTTCTAGGATTCTGCAGTATTTTTTTAAGAAGGCTGTTTTGAAAAAAGGAAATGTATCTAACAACAGAACTTTGTGAGTCAGAGTGCAGCATTACATAGGGGATACAATTAGAACCATCACTATATTTTATAATGACAGGAATGATGATATTTTGACAGCTATAGAGAATTAACCAGCAGATTTAAAAAAAAAAAAATATCAATCAGAGCACAGTAATAGCACAAGGAATCAGCTTTCACACATAGGCAGCAGTTTTTGGCATATGGGCAACATTTTTTGTTATTGTATTAGCTTGAAATACATTGTTAAACAAAATATGAGATATTAAAGATAAATTGATAGCCTATCATACATATAAAAGAATACGCTGAGTTTTTTGGGGGGTTTTGCATTAAAATGTCAAGTTAAAAAAAAATGTAAATTGAAAATATTACTGCAATATGAGTTGTGTACCCTCCTGCTAAATTCCCCATTGGCTACTATGGAAAGCTCCTAAAGCCCCTATTGGTGGAGAAAGACAAGTTTATGCAAGCCTGAAAATAAAATGCTGCTTTATTTAGAACAGAAACAGGATACACAGTTAAAGCGATACTGAATCCACATTTTTTCTTTCATGATTCAGATAGATTCAGATAGACCGTGCAATTTTAAGCAACTTTCTAATTTACTCCTATTATCAAATTTTCTTTTAGTTCAGTGCCCTAGTTAGCGCTTGCCTGATTGGTGGGTACATTTAGGGCTCCATGTACTAAAGCGTCAATTTTCTCGCCGACAACGTGTCTGGTTGACTTGCTCGAACTCGCAGATGCTGCCCGCCCGCCATATGTACTAAAAAAACAGCATAAAAAATGTTGCGTCTAATCCGTATCGAGCTCAGGCGAATGATTCCCCTACATCCGACGCCTCGCTAGTTGCGAATGTACTATTATTTTCTTAAAAACTTGTCAGTCATGTTTGTCCCATGTGACTGTAGGTGTCAGAAACGTCACATTTGTTGCAGGAACTTATTGCAGCACTATATAAGCTCTAAATATAAACAGGGCGGTCTAACTGCAATATATGTACAGTCTATTGCCCCAAGGACATTTGGCATTCCGGCCACACTATAGAATTGCGACTTTATCGATTGCCACTCTTCTGTGGTAGATGGTAGACAAACATATTCCTGGGAATATATGCATGAGTGCATCGATAACTTTGGATAGATGACGTGAAAAGGCAGACTGACTGAAACCAATGATGACGCTGGACACTGCCTGAAATGATCCGGTGGCAAAAAAGTGCAAGGCAGCAAGAAACTTGAGGAGTCCGGGAATGGCCTTTGAACGAGCCCATCACTGGCTCTAGAAAATGTGCGATTTGAGCATATAAAGTCAATATTGAATGTCGATCCAGACGGAAACCTTTGAATAACCTCTCTATCGGAAAGTACATCTAAAGGAACCCGAGGAAGGAATACTCGCTGTACCCGCAATCTCCTTCTTCTAAACCACATTTTCTATGGCATCAGGTTCACGAATTTGCCTTCTACCCCTGATTTGCATCAGACAAAGAATATACAGCTGAAGAGTATCTCCATGGCTAGCAGGATCAACAGTGAGTAAAGATTCAAGTGTATTCTCCCTCTTTTATATCAGTTGTAGGTGTATATCTTATAGACCCTATTCTTTAATATGGTGCTCGCCACCTATAAGCTGGCGAGGGATTTTTTCACGAGGTAGGTGCGGACAAATTCACAAGCGTATAACTAGATAGTTTAGTAATTACTGTTTTGTGCGAGATTTATGTAGAGCGAGTATTTTCTAGCTACAAAAAAGAATAGAATACAAGAGTTGCGGACAAGTTCGCTCGACACTTGTAAATGTAAGTTTTTCAATAAATTCGGGGCATAGTACATACGGTTATTGATCCGCATGCAGACATTTAGAAGGAAATAGTCACAAAGACCTCACAGACAGCTTAGTACATGGAGCCCTTAGCCACCAATCAGCAAGTACAACCCAGGTTACTGAACAACAATGGGCTGGCTCCTAAGCTTACATTTTTGCTTTTCAAATAAAGATAGCAAGAGAATGAAGACAATTGCTAATTGGAGTAAAAGCTGCTTAAAATTGCATTCTCTATCTGAATCATGAAATAATACATTTGCGGTTCAGTATCCCATTAACTACAATGCCCCCATTTATATATATATATATATATATATATATATATATATATATATATATATATATATATATATATATATATATATAAATTTGAAATGAAATAAGCACTCACTGGTCTTCTGTCAACTGTGTTAAATTTTCTTTATTTCAAAGTTTGAAATAAAGAAAATTTAACACAGTTGACAGAAGACCAGTGAGTGCTTATTTCATTTCAAATTTATCTACTACGCTACAGCACCCTGGCAGATGACACGGTGAGAGGTGCACACACACTCCTAAGTTTATATATATATATATATATATATATATACACAGTGCTTTTTTGTAAAAGAAAAGGTGCCGGTTCTCAAAAAAAGGTGCCGCTTACGCACTGATTTTTGATTAATATATTCTGCTCTGTAACTTTGAGAAAAGCAAAGGGACAAGATTATTTACAATGTTTGATGTATTTTGCAGCCCCTCTTGGGAAAACTAGAGTATTTACATGATGATTACAAATACTACCTCTTATGAGTTGGTAGAGGTGGGGGTACTCAGTACCAGTGAGTACCCCCACAAAAAAAAGCCCTGTTTATATATATATATTATCTTGCATTTGTTTGTGATAGATAACAAATAACATCAGCTGGTATTATCAATGTGTTTTTCCAGTGGCCCACAATCCACCCAAAACAGCACAAAATCATTATCTGTATTGTTAAAGGGACACTAAACCCACATTCTTTCTTTCATGATTCAGATAGAGAATACAATTTTAAACAACTTTCCAATGTACTTCTATTATCTAATTTGCTTACATTTTTAGATATCCTTTGTTGAAGAAAGAGCAATGCACATGGGAGAGCCAATCACATCAGGCATCTATGTGCAGCAACCAATCAGCAGCTACTGAGTCTATCTAGATATGCTTTTCAGCAAAGAATATCAAGAGAATGAAACAAATTAGCTAATAGAAGTAAATTAGAAAGTTGTTTAAAACTGCATGATCTTTCTAAATAATGAAAGAAAAAATTTGGGTTTATGTCCCTTTAATCTCCTGATTGTGTAATTCAAAAAGGTGAATGCGCATGATTAACAACACAAAACAAATTGAGAATTTCAGAGTGGTTGAGGGGGGGGGTAGAGATTATATCACTGGCTGAAGGACCTGGATTTTGATTGAACTTATTTTTAAATAAAGTAAGGGTGCAAATAGGTGGTGTACATTTAAAGGGACATTACACACTAAATAAATGCTAGAAAGAATGAAGCATTCAAAGAAAAGATTAGTCTGAGAATGTAGATGTAGATGTCATTTTTTTACATTTCATTTTTTGTTTAAACATTGACAAAATAAGTGTAAGTTTTAGTGTCTATAAATCAATGGGCGCTGCCATGTTGTAACTTAGGTTTACCTTCTCTGCTGTGGCCAATTAGGGACCGTTATAAATAGATCACTAGAGTGTGCAGCCAATGGCTGTGTGGAATATAACAATGCTCTGCACTTCCATTTCTAACAGGCAATGAAAAGCTTACAATTTCAGCATGGAATTACAGGAAAAGGGGACAAAATAAATAATGAAAGTAAATTGCAGAGTTTTTTTATATGCACACCATTTATCATTTTATATTACCATCTCAAGGTGCTTAATGTCCCTTTAATCTGTTTTGCTCTAGAGATATGTGTGTGTTCTGTTTAACCCCCTTAACGACCAAGGACGTACGCCACACGTCCTCAAAAAAAATACAGTTAATGACGAGGACGTGTGGCATACGTCCTTGGTCTGGAAAGCAGCTGGAAGCGATCCTGCACGCTTCCAGTTGCTTTCCGGTTATTGCAGTGATGCCTCGATGTCGAGGCATCCTGCAATAACCTTTTTTTAGCAATCCGGTGCAGAGAGAGCCACTCTGTGGCCCTCTCTGCACCGGACATCACCCGGCTAAATCCGTTGGTGGGTGGGAGCCGGTTCGGGAGGCGGGTGGCGGCCATCGATGGCCCTGATGATGTGGAGGGGGGCGGGATCGTGGACGGGGGTGATCGGGGGGCGCATGCGAGTGCACGGGAGGGCGGGGGGGGCGGGCGCGTGCACGGGGAGGGAGCGGGTGGGAACCGCTCCACTACAGAAAAAGGAAGTATTAAAAGTTTTAAAAAAAGTAGACTATATTTATATCAAACTACATCAGTCAGGGGGTGGGGGATTGGTCTGTGTGGGCGGGAAGCTACACTACAGAAAAAGAAGATTAAAAAAAAAAAAAAAAAACATTTCTCTTGCAAACCTGGGTACTGGCAGACAGCTGCCAGTACCCAAGATGGCCCCCAATAAGGCAGAGGGGGAGGGTTAGAGAGCTGTTTTGGGGGGGATCAGGGAGGTTGGGGGCTAAGGGGGGATCCTACAAAGTAGCATATTTTTTTTTAAACTTTTATTTTAGTACTGGCAGACTTTCTGCCAGTACTTAAGATGGCGGGGACAATTGTGGTGTGGGGGAGGGAAGGGGAGCGGTTTTGGAGGTATCAGGGGGTCTGATGTGTCAGGTGGGAGGCTGATCTCTACACTAAAGCTAAAATTAACCCTGCAAGCTCCCTACAAACTACCTAATTAACCCTTCACTGCTAGCCATAATACATGTGTGACGTGTGGCGTACGTCCTTGGTCTGGAAAGCAGCTGGAAGCGATCCTGCACGCTTCCAGTTGCTTTCCGGTTATTGCAGTGATGCCTCGATATCGAGGCATCCTGCAATAACCTTTTTTAGCAATCCGGTGCAGAGAGAGCCACTCTGTGGCCCTCTCTGCTCCGGACATCACCGGCTAAATCAGTTGGTGGGTGGGAGCCGGTTCGGGAGGCGGGTGGCGGCCATCGATGGCCCTGATGATGTGGAGGGGGGCGGGATCGTGGACGGGGGTGATCGGGGGCGCGCGCTAGTGCACGGGAGGGCGGGGGGGGCGGGCGCGTGCCGGGGGTGGGCGCGGGTGGGAACCGCTCCACTACAGAAAAAGGAAGTATTAAAAGTTTTAAAAAAGTAGACTATATTTATATCAAACTACATCAGTCAGGGGGTGGGGGATTGGTCTGTGTGGGGGGGAAGCTACACTACAGAAAAAGAAGATAAAAATAAAATAAAAAAATATTTCTCTTGCAAACTGGGTACTGGCAGACAGCTGCCAGTACCCAAGATGGCCCCCAATAAGGCAGAGGGGGAGGGTTAGAGAGCTGTTTTGGGGGGGATCAGGGAGGTTGGGGGCTAAGGGGGGGATCCTACAAAGTAGCATATGTAAATATGCTAAAAAATGTATTTTTTTTTTTTTAAAAAAAACTTTTATATTACTATTACTTGTTACTTCAATTTTCAGTATAAGCCGAGATACAATGGGAAAATCAGGTATTTCAAATGACAAAAGGCAATAGGATGCATTTAAGCAGATAAAATAGATAGTTCGGAACACATTAAAGGAGAGAGAAAGATTACAGCACTCTGTCTCTTTTATGTAAAAATGGGGCTCTTATTAAATTCCCAAATACAGAATTATTCCGAAATCCAATAATAATAATTAATAATTACAATTTTTACCTGTCCATAATCTACTTTCCCTGTGTCTATTGTTTGGTTTTTATGTTCTAAAATACAAATGCTAGTCTATATGTATTTAAAGCAACAACTATTACCTGTCTGATGGTAAAATGTTACATAAGACTACCTTTAGGTTGCATGTATTATGACATGTAACATTGCCTAAATGATGTTAGACATTGTTGCATACATTTGGTCCCATCCCTTCCGTCATGGTCCCATTCCCTTCCAAGCCGTCACTTTACAGATCCAAATATCCAAATATTCTGAAATCCAGACTATTCTAAAATCCAAACCTTTTCTGGTCCTAGGCAGTTTGGATAAATGGTTTTGTACCGGTAATGTATAAACAATATAAAATGCTGATTGGAATCATATTAACATTGTAAAGGATTCGTCTGTGTCAAAATTAGATAACTGAGCGAATTAAGCGCTATTTAGGGTCAATTTGTCAAAGGCTTTCGCCAGCCTTTGACCCCCTACGACTGCAGTGGTCATCAGAACGCTGCTTCCCTAACCTCTCGGCACCTCTTAGGTGGCGAATTTCAATCTCCCCGGTCTTGTCCGACCAGGGAAATTGACAGCTACTGCCCACAAGTGATTGGCTGTGTGAGGACAGGGGGCAGGATTGCACGTGAGCGCAAAATTCAACTTGCCAGAGGCGAGCTGCGGTGGACAGGGGCGCGTATGTACTCCCCTGTTCGCCGCAGCTTGATAAATTGACCTTTTAGCAGTGACCATGAAGCCTGTAACTATTGTGAGACACTTCTATACCATGAAGCCTGAAACTATTGTGAGACACTTCTATTGCAAACCTACTTCATGGTAACAATGTGACTGCATAAAACAGGAGACAGCCATTGCAACACATTTTTTAAACATGATTGAAGGGACATGAAACCCAAAATATTCCTTTGATTATTCAGATAGAGCATGTGATTTTAAACAACTTTCCAATTTACTTCTATTATCAAATGTGCATACTTCTCTTGGAATCCTTTGTTAAAGGAACAGCAATGCACTACAAGGAGATAGCTAAACACATCTGGTGATCCAATAAAAAGAGACATTTATGTCCAGTCACCAATCTGCAGCTAGCTCCCAGTAATGCATTACAGCTCCTGAGGCTACCCAATTATGCTTTTCAACAAAGGTTACCAAAAGAATGATGCAAATTACATAATAGAAGTACATTGGAAAGTTGTTTAAAATCTCATGTTCTATTTGAATTATGAAAGAATTTGTTTTGGATTTCATGTCCCTTTAAAATGTTCTCTTTTTTAATACTTTATTTTAGTATTGTAATTACTTTGTTTACTAGATTTTAAAAGTGATTTGATTTTTTTGAATACTTTTTTATGAAAGCAAAATACATGTTTGATAAGGTCAACTTCATTTTGGTTCTGTACTTGAATACATCTCTCAGTTTTCATGTTCTATTTGTATTCAGTCTTCAAATGTGCTTAGGGATTTTGGTGAAACATGCAACCATATCTTTGAATGTTGTCAAATCCAGAAGTATTACAGAGGTTGGAGACCTGCTAATAAACTGAAGCTGATACAGCCATGGGCTAAAAATAACCAAGGAAAAGGTCCCTTGAAATTCTCAAGTTATCCATTACCATTTTTTCTTTCTTTTGGAGTTTCATATTTTAACCCCTTAAAGGGACATTATACACTCATTTTTTCTTTGCATAAATGTTTTGTAGATGATCTATTTATATAGCCCATAAAGTTTTTTTTTTAAATAAATGTATAGTTTTGCTTATTTTTAAATAACATTGCTCTGATTTTCAGACTCCTAACCAAGCCCCAAAGTTTTATGTGAATACCGTCAGCTACCTTCTCCAGCTTGCTGCTCTTTGTGTAAAGGGTCTTTTCATATGCAAAAGAAGGGGGAGGGGGGGGAGTGTCTTATTTGCCACTTGTAGTGGGCTTTCCAGCTACCTTTTCAACAGAGCCAAACTGACGGCTTCTAAGTAAGTTTTTAAACTGTTTTATACTGGATTTTTATATCAGTATCTGTGCATCTTATTCTTTATAGTAGTGTCTATTACATGCAGTTATATGAAAATGAGTGTATACTGTCCCTTTAAGTGCTGAGCCATTTCACTTTCCTGTGCTCAGCTGTTTTTGAGTTTTTAGATGCATTGTAAGGTACATTCTTTACTGTTGCTTAGGTTTTAATAAGATATAATATAGTATGTTAGAATATGTTATTACAGTATAAACAACACATACCAGGTCTAGGGTCTCTTTAGAAATCTCCAGACATCTAGGGACAAAATTTAAGCTTTGTAGTTCAAGACTAGAACTATGATTTTTTAAGACTATTGACTAATGCTAATTATACATTTTGAGGTTCACTATGTTGCTGTGAGAAAATGAGCTCTAAGATTCTAACAGTGTTTGCAGATAAGATTGTTTTTATTTTATTTATTTTTTCAATTTGAAAAATAAGGAATATTGTCCAATAGTGTGGTAAGAACAATATATTTCAGTATTTATTGGTACTAAAATGTTATTTATCAAAACACCCTTATACTAAGGCACAAGGTGACTAAGTGACTAAGGGGAATAGCTTTTATCAAGATACTCAAAAACTAATTACTCTAAAAGGAAAACATATTCATATGAAAAAAACATCACATTCAAGGTACAGTGCACTGAAAACAGCATAATTTAATTTGTATTAGGTGTAATAATACTCAACTACTTCATCCTCTATTGGAAACTTTTACCAAACAGGGAACTCTCATTATTTCTATGGGAAATATTTTGCCACTCGCATCACAAATGCATATATGTATATACTGTCAATTCTTGCACATGCTCAGTTGGAGCTGGTGCGCAAAAAGTGTGTATATAAAATGATTGTGCATATTTTTATAATGGAAGTGGACTAGAAAGTGGTTTACAATTGTGTGCTCTATTTGAATCATCAAAGTTGAATTCTGAGCTTAGTGTTCCTTTCATTTAACTTTCCATTTGAAGTTAGAGATGGGTCTGACGTGTAGAGAAAATGTTTTGTTTATTTATTGTTAAATTTCACATCTTTAAAAACCTTCATGTGTACCAAATTTGTAAAAAAAATTATTTAAAGGGACACTAAACCCAAAATATTTATTTCATGATTCAAGTAGAGAATACAATTTTAAACAACATCCCAATTTACCTCTATTATCTAGTTTGCTTCATTCTTTAGATATCCTTTGTTAAAGAAATAGCAATACACATGGGGGAGCCAATCACATGAGGCATCTATGTGTAGCCACCAATCAGAAGCTACTGGGCCTATCTAGATATGCTTTTCAGCAAAGGATATAAAAAAATGATGCAAATTAGATAATAGAAGTACATTAGAAAGTTGTTTAACATGACATGCTCTTTCTAAATCATGAAAGAAAAAATGTGGGTTTCGTGTGCCTTTAAAGGAACATGGAAGTCAAATTTAAACTTGCCTGGTTGACATATTATTGACAATTATAATAATATTATTATAATGTCATTTTAATTTATTCTGCAATTACATTTGTACTATTCTCTTGGTATCCTTTACTGATAAGCATGCCTAATTAGGCTCAGGAGCAGTAATAAACTACTTGGACCTATCTGGTTATTGATGGCTACACAAATAAGCCTCTTGTCATTTGCTCAGTATTAGCTTACTTTGTGTTTTTCACCCATTTGCAGGATTTAAACACTTATATATGAAAGGTATAGTGCTATAAAAATGAGATCATTTTATTTTCACACTTTATATCCTATAAGTGTAAATAAAAAATATTTAAGACCATAATGCAATTTGCTTCTGGATGTGATCACAACTTTGTTTATTTGCCACATTTCTTGTTAAACTTAAGACATATTTTGCACTTACTTAGTCAATTTGACCTAAATTTGTATGTCATTATTTATAGCTTTAAACGTGTACATCTAAAATAATGGACACTTTTTTTCAGGGTAGCTGTTCTTCCAGATGGAAGTTTACGGATCTTAAATGCTTCTAAGTTAGATGAAGGAAGATACTTATGCCGTGGGGAGAATGTGTTTGGTTCTGCAGAAACTGTAGCATCTGTGTTTGTTACAGGTAACCTATTAAATTTAAAAGGTGCAAAACATCTACTTTTCTCGTTTACTGTGTCAAATGCTCAAGTAATATTAAAAGGAGCAGCAACATCATTAAAAAGGAATGAGAAGATAAAGTGATTTGTAGACAATATTTTTAAAAAAATTGACTGCTGTTAGCAGAAAGTTAGAAATGTATTTGTTGCTATATAAGCATAGTATATATTAGACATGAGCATTTGTTGTTGAGCAAATTCTAAATTGAACACATTATTGTTGCTTTTTGCATTTATAAAAAAAAAAATCAAATAAACACGTGGTCCCTTTAATTAAGTCAACAAACTGATTATTCAAATTTATTGGTTTGATTATGTGCTTAAAACCATCACCATAAAGGCAGGAAAGAATCTTCTGCTGGTGGGAAAGGGTTCAAATTTACACTATTCAATAATGATCCAGCCACAACCTTGCCAGATGATTAATTCCTATGTCAGGCAATAAGCATGTAAGCTTCACTTTTGTTCTTGGACAATCCTGAAAGCCCAAACAATGCACACTCTCAAAACAAGAGCAATTTATACCAGTGTGTGTCTAGAGAATACATAAAAGTCACCACTCACTGGGTTTATCTAAGCAAATTAGTTATTTATTGAGTGATGTTTTTCAGACATCTGATCTATCTATCTATCTTTCATCTATCTATCTATCTATCTATCTATCTATCTATCTATCTATCTTTCATCTATCTATCTATCTATCTATCTATCTATCTATCTATCATCTATCTATCTGCAGTATCTATCTAACTGTCTGTCTGTTTATCTTTATCTGTCTGTATGTATGTCTGTCTGTCTTTATCTATTTATCATCTGTCTGTCTGTCTTTATCTATCTATCATCTATCTATCTATCTATCTATCTATCTATCTGTATTTCTGTCTTTATCTATTTATCATCTATCTGTCTGTCTTTATCTATTTATCATCTGTCTGTATGTTTATCTATCTATCTATCTATCTATCTATCTATCTGTATTTCTGTCTGTCTGTCTTTATCTGTCTGTATGTATGTTTGTCTGTCTGTCTTTATCTATCTATCTATCTATCTATCTACCAATCATCTATCATTACATAGAGCAGACATACACACAACATTCATACATTAATATCTGAAAGCGAATTATTTTTTAATAATATTGTGTTAGCATCTTGTTACCCGTTCTACTGACTTCTATTATATATATACATCTTGCAATAAATGTTTTTTTCCCTACATAGACCCAACAAGAATAGAGTTGACTCCAAAAAGAACAGAACTCACAGTTGGGGAGAGCATTGTACTGAGCTGCAAGGCTGTTCATGACCCTCTGCTGGACGTATCATTTCATTGGAGCTTAAATGGACAGCCTGTTGAATTTGAAAAGGAAGATGGTCATTTTGAGAACATCAGGGCAGTAAGTGTACATTGGCTAATTAATTATCATTGTTAACGGCTTTTACTTGGCATGAATGTTTTGTGTAGGAAGTAGTTGCTGAATTTGTGCTTCTAGTTTCTAGCAAATAATATAATAAAACTGATTTAAAGGGATAGTCTAATACAAAATCGGTTACTTTAGTGACCCTTCGCTGTGAGTTAAACATGTTTGTTTAGAATCAATAAAACTTTCTAAAACAAATATCTTGCTCAAAAAACTCACCACAACTTTGCAACTCAAAAATTGTGGAATTCATAAACATATGTGCCTACACTCAGCTTCATTATTAAAAAAGCTTTATCTAATTGTTAAAGGGGCATGAAACCCAATTGTTTTCTTTTGTGATTCAGATAGAACATATTTTAATCAACTTTAAAAAGATAAAAAGTGTCTACAGGATTTATTCTCTAAATCTCTCTGTTCAGGTGAGATTACCTTAAAATCGCTGTCAGCACCACAAGGTTTTTCACAGGATTCTGTGAGTCCAGACTTTACCTTGACACCTGTTCGTATTGTTACCTTTCTTTCCTGTTTGCAAAGGACAGAAACGTACTTTATAGTATAGTGCTCATTATTTTAAAAGAGCATTGAAATTATGATTTACAATTGTGATCAAAGTACCCTTTTTAAAAATCATTTTAAGAGCACACACCTTTGGCGGCCAAAAGGATAATAACCCAAACTAAAGAGTTTGGGATGTTTTATCACTTACACCTCTTAGATGGCAGAGAGGTTAAAGGAATATGAAACTTATTTTTTTCTTTCTGGATTTAGATAAAACATACAATTTTACACAACTTTCAAATTTACTTCTATTATCAAATCTGCTTCCTCCCATTTATATCCTTTGCTGAAGGAGCAGCAGTACACTACTGAGAGCTAGCTGAACACATCTAGTGTGCCAATCACAAAAGACAAATGTGTGCAGGCTTCAACCACCAGCTAGCTCCCACTAGGATAGGATAGGTACATATTATTTTTCACGAATGGATACCAAGAGAACAAAGTACATTTGAAAATAGACGTTTAAAAGTTTCTTAAAATAACAAGCTCTATCTGAATCATGCAACTTTAATTTTGACTTTCCTATCCCTTTAAGAAGCAGTGGCTGGATGAATGGTGCTTGGTAACTTGTGATAACGTGAATCTTCCAGGCAATAGCTTTTGCTGCTTGTGTGAGTGTATTTGAAAGTTACCTTAGGGTTATGCACTCTGGTTAGTTCTAAATGTGTAATATTTCAGCAAATCTAGCAGATATACTTTTTTAGGAAAAGTCATATAGTGTTAAGCCAGTGTACAAACTAGGTAACAAGCACCTTCTCAATCTGGTTAAAAAACAAACATATTTATTTTATGATGAGCTTTTAATAAAATGTGTTTTGAGAATGTGTTGCAGCCACTGATCTATTGCACTTGCTCTTGTAGTAATACGTGGATAAAACAGAAAAAGAATGACTTTTATACCTAGGGATACTGCTTAAAAAAACTCCAGCTGGGCACCCAGGAGGGGGCAAAAAAAGTCATTTCTTCTGTGTGCCAAGATAGGAATTCAATCTGACCTACATCACACAGTGTAAAAAAACAGGACAGTGACAGGTTATATAGGATCTTTTTGCTATCTTAGATATGAATTTGTTTTATGTTCTTCTATACATATTTATAATGTGCACACAACAAACAATAATGTTGTTACATTTCTTTCCATACTAAAAGGTAGATGTATACTATTTATATAAAGCTGAACAGAAGTGATCACTCAGCAATGAAAAAATGTTTAATTATAGAGACAGTGTGACAGAAATGGCACAATTTTGTATGTAGCCTTTAAAGACATCATTACACAGACATGTCAGAAAGCCTAGAGAACTCTTTATAATTGATACTAATGTCACCTTTTATTCAGCCTGCAAGACATCCAACGGTGACAAGAAAAACTGTAATGTTCTCCTCTAATCTCATCAGTATTTTCTCTTTTCAGCTTAAACATTTTTAAACATTCGAGGACAAAAAAATTATATCTTTATGACACATTATGCTGCATATTTTTTTTGCATACTTTGTTTGTTTTTACTATTTGTGCTAAGAATATTCAGCCAGCAGATTGTGAACTCAAATGCCTTCTTTACGCTGCCTGAAATCTGATTTAATATTGCAAAAAGTGAGACAACAATATATACACATACAGTACATATACACACATATACACACACATACATATATGTTTTTAGATCATGCCAAAATACATACAATAGAAATAAATATTGTCACAAAAGTTTAAAAGCAACTATAGAGTTATAGAAAGATAGTGCACTATCTGTCTATTCTGACAATATAAAAGATGCAATCAACTAATAATAATTAGCTGTAGTGCTAATGGAAACTGATTGCAATAGGTTCCTATGGAATCACAATTGTGTAATACAACAGTGCAAGTGTGATTTAGAATCAAATATTAAAAAAATAAAAACACACCGTTTGTAGATGTTGGTGTACTAAAGTAACTATAGAAGTATGCTCATTATGCCAAGCCATTTATGTCATTAATATGATTAATCAGTTTGTAGGTTAGATTTGTATTACAATAGGATGAGGATACAGATATAAATTAGTATTTTCCTTGCACAGGGAACAAAGGGCTGCATGAATAGACCTTTACTGTAACCTTAAGAGGTATGAATAGGGTATTGTATTAATCAATTTTTGGTGACCTCAAAGTTTCTATTTGAACAGGTACTTAACACATAAAAATAGCTTTTCTGTTTAAAAGTCATTTGTGGCTGTGGGCTTATAACATATTAAATGATATTGCATTGTGGTCACTTGAGAAACTTGGCAACCAATTTAGGCCATTGATGTGGTAAATTGTGGAAACTAGTGATAGAAACGTTTATCTCCTTTAAGATCTATGGACATTTTTTTGTATTACCACCAGTTTTCAAACTTTACCACCTCGATGGAAACTAAGCCTTAGTCAGAAAGTCAAACACCCTTTTGGGAGTAAATCACTGATAGATTGTAATTGACCCCAATATGTTGAGATAGCTTCAGTATGTGATTCTTTTAAATTTTTTGTAGTATGTTAACATGCTTTCACAATAGTCAGATTGATATAAAGCTACTTAACATTATATACAAAAAGTGTGTCATGGAAGTATTAATTAGATCACCATAACTTCAAGAAATACCCAGAGCTATAAAGAATGGTAACTGCATCCTGACCTATATTGTCTTCTATTATTTAGCATCTCAAATATTTTAAAATAATGTTCTGTTACCATAAGAATGGGACACCCCTGTGCATCTTGAAATTGTAATTTCTTGCTTTTTTTCCTCTTTTTCAGCAAGCATCATCAGCAGATTTAATGATTAGAAACATCCTTCTGATACATGCTGGTAGATATGGCTGCCGGGTGCAGACCACAGCTGACAGTGTGTCAAATGAAGCAGAAGTTCTTGTTAGGGGTAAGTATACAACATCATTCATAGCACAGACATAACAAAGCAGTCAGATTTCTTTCAAATATCACTGTCACTATAATTCCTGTAGGAACGAAGAACAAGAATATATACTGAACTATATATTCCTCCAGCTATTAAGGTTCTGACCCAAGTTTCCTTTACTTACATTATTTAATATCAAAAGAAAAATAATATTGCCCATTCACTCCAAGGTTCAAAATCTCATTAAAAGGACAATGTACTCAATCAAGCATGCAGCTGATAAAAATTGTTTCAAAGCACCTGCAGCAGACCATTTCAAATGGGCTGTTCTTTCTTTCCCACCCTTAATTTTTTAAATTAATATTGTGGTACTAAAAATGTAAGTATAAGTTTCAATTTAATAAAACAGTTGCAATTATTTTAAATGACAAAACAACATAAACAGATGAGCTATTTGTAAGCATTTTTATACACTCAAACAGATTCAATAGATCATTGAGAAAAAAAAATACAATTTTTTTAGTATAATGTTGCTTTAAATGCTTATAATCTAGTGTATCTATGGTTTCTTGCTACATATGGGCTAACAATAAAAAATATTTAAAGAGTAATTCATTGATATATTATATAATGGGACAAGGTAGTCAAGAATTCATCATGTTGTTTAAATTCAAAGTTTGTAAGCACTTAGAGGTAAACTGATATGCTGTGTGATTGACATCAGAGAGAAGAAATTTGATTAATATATTTTGACAAGACACCAGTAGATGGTTCAAAATAACCGAGCTTGATAAATATTTATTAAGCACCAAAAAGATTTGATGACTGATTTATTATAGACAGATTATAATTAAATTAGAAGAACATTCCTAAATTAAAACAGGTTTTAGATTCAATTCAACTTCAGCAAAGTTTTTTGTGTGCTATGATTGACATACAAACATAAGTTTATTATTATTTAGATAATAATATATTACATAAATAAAGTGAGAATGTCCTGGTCATACGAACCAAAAAAGAAGAGTAATATAAATCATTGTGGCCTTTTTTCTCAGCCTTACAACTTGGTGATATTACACTGGTTGAGAAATTTATAAAAGGAACTGAAAGTCAAAATGACTCATCCTCAGGAGTGAGCTGGTGACTTTATCACTAAATGACAGCTGTTTTTAATAATGAACCTGACTAAATGAAGTCCTTTTGTGAAAATATTGTTATTATTTATCAAGGTCCATGTGAATAATGTTTCCAGACAGGGACCCTGTCTGCAAACATTCTATTCTTCAAATGCAACATAAAACAACAAAAGGCCCCATGTATCTAGTGATGTCAGGACATTCTTCTTAACTTGAGAAGTTGTACGCACACCTTCACTGCATACAGGTAGCAAATCTGTTCATCCGCTGGCCTGTATGCATCTGACCCATCTCTCTGTCAATCACCCCAAGTGAGCAAGTTTGGGGTGATTTGTAATGACTGCTGTTTCTTAAATTGCGAGGAGCAGGCTCGCATGTGCAAACCTGCCCCGCAAGGGTTTCGGAGCAGCTTATGCTGCTTCGAACATGGAGCCCATAGAATGTGCATTCACTAATTATAAAAATGGTTTCCATTTTGTAAAAGTTGATTACAATAATATAAATGCAAACTAAGTTTCACTGTACTTGCTGTAGATTTCTTACAATTGCCGATCTTACCATAGTATGGCGAGACAGGTATGAGTAAAAATGTTCACCTTACTTGGCGGATATTGTTTAAAACATTAGAAACGCCCAGCGATGTTTCCCTATTACAATACAAATTACCCCCATGCCCCTGAATCTCGCATGGAAACCCTATATATTCAGTATGTATATGATCACCATTGTTAATAAAGAACAATAAATGTAATAGAACATGTTTATGTAGTGTGTTCTGCCCATGTGTTATGCTGTCAAATACTAAATTGTAGGCTAGATTACAAGTGGAGGTAAATCAATAGATCTCCCATTTTTTAGCACTGGTATATCAAGCTGAAAGTAAAAAGATAGCACTCTAGCGAAAGACTCAGTCATGCTATCTTCTGGAGTTCGGACGTCACAACTGCGCTAATTCCCTTCCCTATAGACTTCTATGGGGCACGCAAAAAAAGCCTTTTCTTTTTATCGCTTGTGCGCTAACCCTAAGCTGTGCTAGACCAACTGCATTAAATAAAAATATGTGTTAGGAATAGTTCAAATTTGTATGTACTTCAATTGGAAAAAAACATTCTATTTTTTAACATTTGTCTCTACATGTATCTGTTTATGTTTTTGTAAAATAAATATCTATACCCATATGTCTATATGAATATATAAATATACTGCATATAGATAGATAGATAGATAGATAGATAGATAGATAGATGATAGAGAGATAGATAGATAGATAGATAGATAGATAGATAGATAGATATTGTTTATACATATGTGGAGATATATATTTAATAAACATGTTTTTTAAGTAAATAACTTAGGAATTTCAGGTATGTTAGTGTTTGTGTATGTATATAAATATATATATATATATATATATATATATATATATATATATATATACAGTATATATATATATATATATATATATATATACAGGGAGTGCAGAATTATTAGGCAAGTTGTATTTTTGAGGATTAATTTTATTATTGAACAACAACCATGTTCTCAATGAACCCAAAAAACTCATTAATATCAAAGCTGAATATTTTTGGAAGTAGTTTTTTAGTTTGTTTTTAGTTTTAGCTATTTTAGGGGGATATCTGTGTGTGCAGGTGACTATTACTGTGCATAATTATTAGGCAACTTAACAAAACACAAATATATACCCATTTCAATTATTTATTTTTACCAGTGAAACCAATATAACATCTCAACATTCACAAATATACATTTCTGACATTCAAAAACAAAACAAAAACAAATCAGTGACCAATATAGCCACCTTTCTTTGCAAGGACACTCAAAAGCCTGCCATCCATGGATTCTGTCAGTGTTTTGATCTGCTCACCATCAACATTGCGTGCAGCAGCAACCACAGCCTCCCAGACACTGTTCAGAGAGGTGTACTGTTTTCCCTCCTTGTAAATCTCACATTTGATGATGGACCACAGGTTCTCAATGGGGTTCAGATCAGGTGAACAAGGAGGCCATGTCATTAGATTTTCTTCTTTTATACCCTTTCTTGCCAGCCACGCTGTGGAGTACTTGGACGCGTGTGATGGAGCATTGTCCTGCATGAAAATCATGTTTTTCTTGAAGGATGCAGACTTCTTCCTGTACCACTGCTTGAAGAAGGTGTCTTCCAGAAACTGTCAGTAGGACTGGGAGTTGAGCTTGACTCCATCCTCAACCCGAAAAGGCCCCACAAGCTCATCTTTGATGATACCAGCCCAAACCAGTACTCCACCTCCACCTTGCTGGCGTCTGAGTCGGACTGGAGCTCTCTGCCCTTTACCAATCCAGCCACGGGCCCATCCATCTGGCCCATCAAGACTCACTCTCATTTCATCAGTCCATAAAACCTTAGAAAAATCAGTCTTGAGATATTTCTTGGCCCAGTCTTGACGTTTCCGCTTGTGTGTCTTGTTCAGTGGTGGTCGTCTTTCAGCCTTTCTTACCTTGGCCATGTCTCTGAGTATTGCACACCTTGTGCTTTTGGGCACTCCAGTGATGTTGCAGCTCTGAAATATGGCCAAACTGGTGGCAAGTGGCATCTTGGCAGCTGCACGCTTGACTTTTCTCAGTTCATGGGCAGTTATTTTGCGCCTTGGTTTTTCCACACGCTTCTTGCGACCCTGTTGACTATTTTGAATGAAACGCTTGATTGTTCGATGATCATGCTTCAGAAGCTTTGCAATTTTAAGAGTGCTGCATCCCTCTGCAAGATATCTCACTATTTTTTACTTTTCTGAGCCTGTCAAGTCCTTCTTTTGACCCATTTTGCCAAAGGAAAGGAAGTTGCCTAATAATTATGCACACCTGATATAGGGTGTTGATGTCATTAGACCACACCCCTTCTCATTACAGAGATGCACATCACCTAATATGCTTAATTGGTAGTAGGCTTTCGAGCCTATACAGCTTGGAGTAAGACAACATGCATAAAGAGGATGATGTGGTCAAAATACTCATTTGCCTAATAATTCTGCACTCCCTGTATACCTACTCTTTGTCAAACACCTTGACATATACCATATCCCTTAAAAACAATTTTAAAGCCTTTTTTCAATATTAAACATGTTTTTATTAAACATGTAATATTTTATTTTAATATGTTTTTTAATATGTTTTGTGAAAATGTTATTTTAACCCTAACACTTTATTTAAGATCTCAGGCAGCACTAATTCTTCTAGCACTATTTTGGTTTTTGCTTTAGTGCAAGCCATAACTTTCAACTTGTAATATCAGTGATATCTAGCATGATATCCATTGAAAGTATAGGGCGCACTTAAACGATGTTGACAGTGTTAAACCTTCTCTGGTACATCTGTTTTACCATGGACTTGTAATATCAATTTGTGAGCTAATCTTAGCACACTATAGCTATATTGACAATGCGGCCCATGCTATAATATGCACTCCAATCTGGGCCTATATATTTTGTTTTAGTTGTGCTATTACGTTATTAAATTCTAGCTTGTTCTTTCTTTTTTAGGAACAAGGTTTTGTGCACAGGATATTAATATTCCATAAAATACAGCAGATGTTCATGTTTCATGTCATCTTACTGTGTTTTTTTAACTTTGCACTTTTTAAAATGTGTTTTAAAAAATAGACAGCTTTTTTAATATTGTATTTTTTTAGTCTCTATAAGATTTCACAGCACTGTATGTGTTTAGTTTTAATATAATGTCCACAATGTATGAAACTTGTTATCTATTAAGAGCACACTTGTTACAATGCAGTGCAGCCGCAATATTAGAATACCCGTTCAGTACTGTGTAAACTTACATTGCTATTACAATTACACTATGCCAGACATGTTATTAGAAAGAACATATTAAAAAAGTGGTCTATTTAACAAGTTTCACGTAGTGCAATGTTTTAAAAAAACACTATTGTAAAATGAAAAAGCAGGGGCTACTTTCTTTTATAGTGATCGTTTTCTAGGTGTAAGGAGGGTGCTAGAGCAGTGATTCTTCCCACTATCCTATGGAAACCACAAGCAGTAGTTGACTCTGCAAAACATAGAAGCCTAGATTACAAGTGGCGTGCAAATGATTGTGTTAGGGTTTTTGCCATCGTTTGCGCACTGTTTAAATCGTGCTGAAATTACAAGTGGAGTGATATTGCGATTTCGCTAGCACAATCTTGATTTACGCTTGAATCCTTTCGTGATCTCAGAGCTATGGTTAACTGTTTTGAAAAATTAAAAAGTTGCACAAAGCACTTCAAAATACATTACAAAGTGCAGTTACACTCATATTAACACTGTCTAATAAAAATTATTCACAAAAAATATTGCCCACAAAAGTTTTAAGGGGTTAAAAATAAGAGGACTTTAACATAGATATACATACATATACAAGTCTAAAGATGTATATGTATGTTTATATATATATATATATATATATATATATATACTGTATGTCTGTATATGTGTATATATATATTCATTTATTTATATGTGAATATATGTATTTACAAACATATATACACATATAAACACATAAATATATATGTGCACACATATAGACATATATAGAAGTGCATTAGAGCCTTTTGCCATAAGGTAGATGAAAATATGTAAATGCAATGTTTATATATAAAAAAACGGTTTTAACTATGTATTTACTGTAACTATTTCACATTCCAAAGTTCTGTACATAAGGGAATATGTTCTAAGTATTTTTAAATATATATTCCTAAATATATATTCCTATATATTTATACCTATATATAATCATGTACCGTATGTATATATAGGTATAAATATATATTTGTTTAAAAAAAAAAATCAGATATATGTAGAAATACTTAATTATGAATAAATAGAACATATTCCGTTATGTAAAACACATTAAAAAATTAAATATTCATATTTTCATGTCGGGTAAATGCTAATGAGAATATGTGATGGTGTTTGCATGAGAGAGTGGGGTGTTAGTTTTTTTTTCAACTTTTTATGTCCATTGACTTCTATGGTGGAATGCTTGAACGCGATCACAATTTTTGAATTTTACAGCTAGAGAAAAAACAGTTTACTTTCAACTTTTAATACTAGCGCAACCCGACTAGTGCAAAAATAAATATCCTAACGGAGTTTTCACTATAACGAAAACACAAAATACTGCTCCACTTGTAATCTAGCTCAGAATGTTTTTTAAGAGCCGACAATTACACTTACCACGTTTTGGTGGAAAAGGCAAAGGACAGGATTATTAGCAGATTTGTTAATGTAATAATTATATATAAAATATGATTAATCAATGCACATTAGAATTTAATCCTTATCTTATATATATAAACAGCGTCCATAGAGCTCTGCACAGTCTGTAGCCACCAATCAGCAAGAGCTACCCAGGGTCTGAACCAAAAATTGACCGGATTGTAAGCTTACATTTCTGCTTTTTCAAATAAAGATGCCAAGAGAATGAAGAAAAATTGATAAAAGAAGTAAATTAGAAAGATACTTAAAATTACATGCTCTATCTGAATCATGAAAGAAAAAAAAATTGGGTTCAGTATCCCTTTAATGACATTTTGAATACAAACACAAGAAAAAAAACACTATTATGTTGATATTTGACAATTGTTGAACACAAAATAAAATAAGCATGGAAACATATTATAATCATTTTACTGAGCTAAAAACAAAACTGGTTCCTATAGTATTGACCACATATTTTATTATTTGTCTTTTGCCATTGAGTTTACCTTAAAGGGACAGTCAAGTCCAAAAAAAACTTTCATGATTTAAATAGGGAATGTAATTTATTTTAAACAACTTTCCAATTTACTTTTATCACCAATTTTGCTTTGTTCTCTTAGTATTCTTAGTTGAAAGCTAAACCTAGGAGGTTCATATGCTAATTTCTTAGACCTTGAAGACTGCCTCTAATCTGAATGCATTTTGACCACTAGAGGTCATTAGTTCATGTGTTTCATATAGATAACATTGAGCTCATGCACGTGAAGTGACCCAGGAGTGAGCACCGATTGGCTAAAATGCAAGTCTGTTAAAACAACTGAAAAAAGGGGGCAGTTTGCAGAGGCTTAGATACAAGGTAATCACAGAGGTAAAAAATGTATTTCTATAACAGTGTTGGTTATGCAAAACTGGGGAATGGGTAATAAAGGGATTATCTTTGTTTTTAAACAACAAAAATTCTGGTGTTGACTGTCCCTTTAATAATTGTATTTGACATATAGGCCTCAACCACAATCTTTCCCTCAACCACAATCTTTCAGCTGTTGCTTTTTTAGTTCTTTTCCTATCTTAAAAGATTACTTTTTGATTTAATGCAATTGAAAACAGAAATGCGACTTTGTGGCTAGGAGTTCAATGATATATATATATATATATATATATATATATATACATACAGTATATATATATATATATATATATATATATATATATATATATATATATATATACACTGTGTGCAGAATTATTAGGCAAATGAGTATTTTGACCACATCATCCTCTTTATGCATGTTGTCTTACTCCAAGCTGTATAGGCTCGAAAGCCTACTACCAATTAAGCATATTAGGTGATGTGCATCTCTGTAATGAGAAGGGGTGTGGTCTAATGACATCAACACCCTATATCAGGTGTGCATAATTATTAGGCAACTTCCTTTCCTTTGGCAAAATGGGTCAAAAGAAGGACTTGACAGGCTCAGAAAAGTAAAAAATAGTGAGATATCTTGCAGAGGGATGCAGCACTCTTAAAATTGCAAAGCTTCTGAAGCGTGATCATCGAACAATCAAGCGTTTCATTCAAAATAGTCAACAGGGTCGCAAGAAGCGTGTGGAAAAACCAAGACGCAAAATAACTGCCCATGAACTGAGAAAAGTCAAGTGTGCAGCTGCCAAGATGCCACTTGCCACCAGTTTGGCCATATTTCAGAGCTGCAACATCACTGGAGTGCCCAAAAGCACAAGGTGTGCAATACTCAGAGACATGGCCAAGGTAAGAAAGGCTGAAAACGACCACCACTGAACAAAACACACAAGCTGAAACGTCAAGACTAGGCCAAGAAATATCTCAAGACTAATTTTTCTAAGGTTTTATGGACTGATGAAATGAGAGTGAGTCTTGATGGGCCAGATGGATGGGCCCGTGGCTGGATTGGTAAAGGGCAGAGAGCTCCAGTCCGACTCAGACGCCAGCAAGGTGGAGGTGGAGTACTGGTTTGGGCTGGTATCATCAAAGATGAGCTTGTGGGGCCTTTTCGGGTTGAGGATGGAGTCAAGCTCAACTCCCAGTCCTACTGACAGTTTCTGGAAGACACCTTCTTCAAGCAGTGGTACAGGAAGAAGTCTGCATCCTTCAAGAAAAACATGATTTTCATGCAGGACAATGCTCCATCACACGTGTCCAAGTACTCCACAGCGTGGCTGGCAAGAAAGGGTATAAAAGAAGAAAATCTAATGACATGGCCTCCTTGTTCACCTGATCTGAACCCCATTGAGAACCTGTGGTCCATCATCAAATGTGAGATTTACAAGGAGGGAAAACAGTACACCTCTCTGAACAGTGTCTGGGAGGCTGTGGTTGCTGCTACACGCAATGTTGATGGTGAACAGATCAAAACACTGACAGAATCCATGGATGGCAGGCTTTTGAGTGTCCTTGCAAAGAAAGGTGGCTATATTGGTCACTGATTTGTTTTTTTGTTTTTTTTTGAATGTCAGAAATGTATATTTGTGAATGTTGAGATGTTATATTGGTTTCACTGGTAAAAATAAATAATTGAAATGGGTATATATTTGTTTTTTGTTAAGTTGCCTAATAATTATGCACAGTAATAGTCACCTGCACACACAGATATCCCCCTAAAATAGCTATAACTAAAAACAAACTAAAAACTACTT
The DNA here is from genome assembly GCF_027579735.1 of Bombina bombina. NCBI lineage: Eukaryota > Metazoa > Chordata > Amphibia > Anura > Bombinatoridae > Bombina > Bombina bombina. The sequence continues at coordinate 1,171,856,716 of NC_069501.1, read as the reverse complement.
CCAAAACTATTCAGCTTTGATATTAATGAGTTTTTTGGGTTCATTGAGAACATAAAATTAATCCTCAAAAATACAACTTGCCTAATAATTCTGCACTCCCTGTATATAGTGTCTATGGGCTAAGATCTGTGTTCTGTGAGTTCCCCTTTTTCTGTGCTGAGAGATTGGTCTTTAAAAGAGCATGAAGTCAGGTCTTTCTTTGTCAGGAATCTGCTTTGCAGTCAGAGCCAGAATATGATCCCTGTGAAGTCAAGAAGATATTTTGTGTCTGTGTTAAGCCTTTTTGTTCCTCTTACCCCGCGCTCTATTGTTCACTAGTAATGTATCCATGTGCTGGGAGGTTGTAACAATTTTGGATGGTCATCCAACCCATAATGATCCAATAGTTAGCTGGGTTACCTTACGCCAGAATATAGTGGGGTACATTATTTAGGATGATCAGTGGGTGGCAGTTTTGATTTGTGAAAATTAGGTAACATAAACTCATATTTATCCATTTTTTTTTTTTTTTATATTTATAATATAATAGGTGAAAAATGATTTAACTGTAGTAGGGCTATTTAACTGTAGTAGGGCACTATGGTCAATAAAGAGCATGAGGTTACTCCGTATGACCTATTTAAAATAGATATCTATATTGGTTAAATATCTACATAGATAGATAGGTACAGACATATACATATCTTCATGTGACTTTCTTATTATGGATAATTCCTTCTTTAAATTAAAGTTAGTGTACCCTGGATTATCAAATATATTACTTATTGACATTTTTAAGTGTATTACCAGTGGCATATCTGAAAGTTATTTCAGATTGACCAATAATTTATAATTGTACTGGCATTGGCAATAACATTCTATATTACAAAGGTTTACCTTATTTTAATATAGATAGATAGATAGATAGATAGATATATACAGGTGTTACTTAAATAATCATCAGTGGTGATTATTAAAGTTACATATGGAGGTTTAGGGAAACACATAATTAAATATTGTTTTTATATTTTCTAATTTCTGATTTTGTGTGACGTATATGTATATTATATTAACCATATGTGAATGTATAATGTATTTCTTAATTCAAAGAGTGTTTACAATATATTTCCTTTTTTAGAGCCTAGTGTACATATTAGTATATCATGCACATCAAAAGATTAATTTAGTATATCATATAAAACCATACTGAACATGTAATTTACTAAACACTGTAAGTAGATTAAAGGGACAGTCTAGTCAAAATAAAACTTTCATGATTCAGATATGGGCCTCTAGTTATTAAGCCGTCTACTTACCTGCATTCGCCGGCCCAATACGCTCACCTAAGCTCGCCTAACATCGACCTGAATACGCTCGCCAAAGTTATCAATAAATCTGTCAAAAAGCCACACACCTAGTACTGGACGATGAGCAGCGGACTGTGATAGTTATCACTCATCAATCTCGCTGCTCTTCGGCTTTTTTACAGCTTTATTGATACCCCTGTCACTAAGCACTCACACTATACTATACTGTTCTACCCCCTATACCGGCACCCCCGGAGCCCCCCACAACTAAATAAAATTATTAACCCCTAAACTGCCGCTCCTAGACCCCGCCGCAACTATAATAAATATATTAACCCCTAAACCGCCGCTCCCGGACCCTGCCGCCACCTACATTATACCTATTAACCCCTAATCTGACGCCCCCTATACCGCCGCCACCTACATAAACTTATTAACCCCTATCCTGCCGATCCTGGACCCCGCCGCAACTAAATAAATTGTTTAATCCCTAAACCGCCGTTCCCGGACCCCACTGCCACCTACATAATACCTATTAACCACTATCCTGCCCCCCCTATACCGCCGCCACCTATAATAAATTTATTAACCCCTATCCTGCCCCCCTACACTGCCACCACTATAATAAAATGATTAACCTCTAAACCTAAGTCTAACACTAACCCTAACACCCCCTAACTTAAATATTAATTAAATAAATATAAATAATATTACTCTTATTAAATAAATTAATCCTATTTAAAACTAAATACTTACCTATAAAATAAACCCTAATTTAGCTACAATATAACTAATAGTTACATTGTAGCTATTTTAGGATTTCTTTTTATTTTACAGGCACCTTTGTATTTATTTAAACTAGGTACAATAGTTATTAAATAGTTATTAACTATTTAATAGCTACCTAGTTAAAATAAAGACAAATTTACCTGTAAAATAAAAACTAACCTAAGTTACAATTACACCTAACACTACACTATAATTAAATAAATTATTCCTATTTAAAACTAAATACTTACCTGTAAAATAAACCCTAAGATAGCTACAATGTAATTAATAATTACATTGTAGCTATTTTAGGATTTATTTTTATTTTACAGGTAACTTTGAATTTATTTTAACTAGGTACAATAGTTATTAAATAGTTATTAACTATTTAATAACTACCTAGCTAAAAGAAATACAAAATTACCTGTAAAATAAATCCTAACCTAAGTTACAATTAAACCTAACACTACACTATCATTAAATTAATTAAATAAATTAGCTACAAATACCTACAATTAAATACAATTAAATAAACTAAACTAAATTACAAAAAAAACAAACACTAAATTACAGAAATTAAAAAATATTACAAGAATTTTAAACTAATTACACCTAATCAAAGCCCCCTAATAAAATAATAATAAAAAAATAAATAAAAGTCCCTACCCTATTCTACATTACAAAGTAATTAGCTCTTTTACCAGCCCTTAAAAAGGGCTTTTTGTGGGGCATTGCCCCAAAGTAATCAGCTCTTTTACCTGTAAAAAAAATAAACCCCCCCAACATTAAAACCCACCACCCACACACCCCTACTCTAACCCACCCAAACCCCCCTTAAAAAAACCTAACACTAACCCCCTGAAGATCTCCCTACCTTGAGTAGTCTTCACCCAGCCGGGCTGAAGTCTTCATCCGATGGGGCAGAAGAGGACATCCAGACCGGCAGAAGTCTTCATCCTATCCGGGCAGAAGAGGACATCCGGACCGGCAGACATCTTCTTCCAAGCAGCATCTTCTATCTTCATCCATCCATCGAGGAGCGGCTCCATCTTCAAGACCTCCGGCACGGCGCATGCTTCCTGGCCGATGGACTAACGACGAATGACGGTTCCTTTAAATGACGTCATCCAAGATGGCGTCCCTCAAATTCTGATTGGCTGATAGGATTCTATCAGCCAATCGGAATTAAAGTAGGAAAAATCTGATTGGCTGATTGAATCAGCCAATCAGATTCAAGTTCAATCAGATTGGCTGATCCAATTAGGATTTATTTTACAGGTAATTTTGTATTTCTTTTAGCTAGGTAGTTATTAAATAGTTAATAACTATTTAATAACTATTGTACCTAGTTAAAATAAATACAAAGTTACCTGTAAAATAAAAATAAATCCTAAAATAGCTACAATGTAATTATTAATTACATTGTAGCTATCTTAGGGTTTATTTTACAGGTAAGTATTTAGTTTTAAATAGGAATAATGTATTTTATTATAGTGTAGTGTTAGGTGTAATTGTAACTTAGGTTAGTTTTTATTTTACAGGTAATTTTGTATTTCTTTTAGCTAGGTAGTTATTAAATAGTTAATAACTATGTAATAACTATTGTACCTAGTTAAAATAAATACAAAGTTACCTATAAAATAAAAATAAATCCAAAAATAGCTACAATATAATTATTAGTTATATTGTAGCTATATTAGGTTTTATTTTATAGGTAAGTATTTAGTTTTAAATAGGAATAATTTAGTTAATAATAGTAAATTTTATTTAGATTTATTAAAATAATATTTAAGTTAGGGGGGTGTTTGGGTTAGTGTTAGACTTAGGTTTAGGGGTTAATAATTTTAATATAGGTGGCGGCGGTATAGGGGGGCAGGATAGGGGTTAATAAGTTTAATATAGGTGGCGGCGGTATATGAGGGGGCAGGATAGGGGTTAATAAGTTTAATATAGGTGGCGGCAGGGTCCAGGAGCGACGGTTTAGGGGTTAAACAATTTATTTAGTTGCAGCGGGCTCCGGGATCCGCAGGATAGAGGTTAATTAGTTTATGTAGGTGGCGGCGGTATAGGGGGCGGCAGATTAGGGGTTAATATGTATAATGTAGGTTGCGGCGGGGTCCAGGAGCAGCAGTTTAGGGGGTAATAAGTTTATTTAGTTGAGGCAGGGTAAGGGGGGGCAGATTAGGGGTGTTTAGACTCGGGGTACATGTTAGGGTGTTAGGTGTAGACATTTCCCATAGGAATCAATGGGATATCGGGCAGCAGCGAACATGAGCTTTCGCTATGATCAGACTCCCATTGATTCCTATGGGATCCGCCGCCTCCAGGGCGGCGGATTGAAATTCAGGTACGCTGGCCCAGAATAGTGGCAAGCAAACCTGGTAGTAGTTTGATAACTACCAAAAGTAGTCAGATTGTGCTGAACTTGCGTTCTGAACATCGATCTGTAAGACAGACGTAAGCATCGATCGGTGTCGGACTGAGTCCGGCGGATTGAAGCTTACGTCACTAGATTCTACTTTTGCTGGGCAGTAGGGCTTGATAACTAAGGCAAATCAGCCTCGCCACAAATACGCTGCGGAATTCCAGCGTATTTGCGGTTGACGGCTTGATAACTAGAGGCCATGGCATGGAATTTTAAACAATTTTCCAATTCACTTTTATAATCAAATTCTCTTTGTTCTTTTGGTATTCTTAGTTGAAAGCTAAACTTAGATAAGCTCATTTGCTAATTTCTAACCCCTTGAAGGGGGTTTAATTATCTTTCTTTATAAACAATACAAATTCTGGAGTAGACTGTCCCTTTAATTGACTCTTTGGGCAGTGCATTTCATTGTTTCAATGGTTTCATTGTCATTTTGGGGCAGTTGAATCCCTTATTACCATCCCAAAAGTAAACAAATTTCCAGTCAGCTAGCCTCCATTCACGGATGAGCCCAGCGGGTGGCCATCTTGGGTTTCTTTTTCCTGACCATTCTATTGATTCCTGATAATAAATGTATAGTCTAGATAAGGCATTACTATTGATTATGGAATAAATATTTCATTCTAAATGTAAGCTTTACAAATAGTTCAGTCTTATTGAGGCAAAGTTCAAAGGGTTTGCTGTTCAAAGGAATGAGTACACAAGTGGACTTCCTTCACCAATGGTTTATTTGATTTATATAGATATAGTTAATTTCCTTTATAAATGATTTCTTTAATATGGAGAGATAGTTTCCTTTTCATAAATTATTTTGTGTAGAAATATAGAAAATTATGCAGCAGGATATAGGTGGAAGAAAGGCTCAGTCACTGAGGTCCACTCCAAATATTACTTTATTTTTTCTCTTTAAAGAGTTGTAACATCTATTATGGGGGACAGGCAACACCAGAGTCTACATAGACTTTTTATGTCACAGAAAGAGCGGGAACTTAACTACTAAACTATTGTACTGCAACTCAGGGACATTGTTCACAGCAACGGTCTATGTGTTCGGAGGTTCTTGCTTCCCTTTTGTAAAACCTGGTGATTGTACACATTTTTACAATAAAAGTATTTTATGGCAAGCCAAGATTCCCCTTCTTTGTCTCCATTGCAGAGTCTCAATGAGCTTTTAAAATCAGTGCTTGGTTATAAGCTCTGGAATATGTAAGTATGGCCAATACCTGTATTTAACTTAAAGTTGTGTTCCAGAACTTCACTATTGCTGTCTCTCATTCTCTTGGAGGTTTTCTAATTCTCAAAACAATATTTCCATATTTTGGGAGTGATTTATATCCACGCATAAATATATCCACACAGATTCTTATATTCTTTTAAGTGCACACTATCACATTGTTTGTGTTTATATTTGATTATTGCTTGTGATTGTAAAGTTTATATATTGCTTTTTGTTTACATTAACTTATCAGAAGAGTCTGAACATTATTAGAATGCTGCAATTATTTTTCAAAGGTCAAATTCCACCAATCACTTTCCTTATTTCGAAGCGTCAATCCAGGTCTGGAATTACAGGGCTTGCCACTGTGACAGTGTTAAGAAAAGTTTAATTGTTTGGCATTAGCAGACATAATTTAAAAAATGAATGGCAAATTATGGACAAATATGTATCAAGTTTAGACTTGTGAAACCTGCCGTGTGTTTTTACAGTTTTCATGACTGGAGAATCCAAAATATTTACATTTAAATTACAGAAAAAGTGGACAAAATAAGAAATGAAAGATTGTTGCAAAGGTGTTTTGCTAAGGATTATTAAGAATTTTAATGTACAATCTCACATTTATTTATACATTAATGGTCTTTGGACATTTACCCAATAGGAATGCAGGAATTACAGATATTTTAGACTCAAGATAACTAGCTACAACAGATGTGCTTTAACATATACAAATTGCTATCCAGCCATAGTATTTTCTCACATTTAATCAGCCAGAAACAATAATTACTATTTTTAGATGATATTAATATAATATGCCATTAATCTTAAAAACACTGACAGGAATCCCATAGATTTGAACTGAATTTTTCCATCAATTTTTTTTTGTGTTTGTTTTTGTTTTGATCAAAATTCCCTTGATGACAATCAGAGGAACATAGCAGTTATTAATGAAAATGACTTGATGTGCAAAATCAATTTTACTATAGAAAATCTGTCATCCGCACACAGTTTGTGCCCTGCAATGCACATAGCTATCATATATAGCAGAAAAAAATGTTCAACCTAGATTCTCTAGAAAAAAAAGAAAATAGGTCAAAGATCGCTGATTACATGGAGGGGGAGAATGGAATCCAACTTGCACATGTCCGTCCTTCATCTAATCTGCCCCATCATTCTATCAATCCTGCTGTCTCCAGCCATTACTTTCTTAAATAGCACATAGGAGTGTGTAGCCAACATACAAATGATAGTAGGAGCTAAGCTTAAAGAAACATAAAAGTGCACCAAGGAAACGTTATTGTTGCACTGTAACATGCATATTACTATGTTTAACCACATTGCAGTTCTTGAGCCTACCTTTACTACAAAGTAAATTTGATAACAGACATAAATTAAAAAGTCACAGGCTTTTCCTAAACTATGAAAGTTTAATGGGACATGAATACAATTAAAAAAATACTTCTGTTATCAAATTTACTTTGTTCTCATGGTATTCATTGTTGAAGAGATATCTCAATAGCTAGCATGTACAGTTTTGGAGCAGTACATGCCATGTTCACTTTTCTACCAGCTTTTCAACAAAGGATACAAAAAAACAAAGTAAATATGATAATAAAATTGAATTGGAAAGTTTTTTTTACGAAAAAATGTTGGGGGTTAACAATAGACACAATAGAAACAATAGACACAGTTTGAGTACACAAAAAACAACTGCAACAAGAAACATTACCATGATTTTTCCATGAATAATGTGGATTAAAAACTTTTGATTTACAAGAAATGTTTTGTGTGCACATCTGATACTAAATGATCCATTGTTTATAGAAGCAGATCCCATCATCCTATTGGGTGACAAAGAAAAGTCCCCTTAAGAGTGGAAACCAAAATAGGTTTATTAAGTACTTGAGTATCCATTTATTAAAACATATTTTAGTGCATTTAAAAAAAAACAACTAATTTAGATGAAAGAAAATATGTATATTACATCCCTTCTGTGTATATGCTCATACACCTGGCAGCCTATCACATGCACGTTACATGCATGTAAATATACTAGTAGAATCTGATAGGCAGCTGTTCTTACAGGTGTACGTACACATAATGCACTATGTAGCCCTATCAATTAAAGGGATATTAAACAGTATGGGATGGTAATATAAAATGTGTAGCTGACTAACTTTGCAATATACTTACTTTATTTATTTTGCTCCCCTTTCCTGTATTTAAGTCTGAACATTTTCTATAAATTAATTGGTGCCACCATGTGCTGAGGACAATGAGGGACAGATATAAAAGAGACTGAACTAACAAATGTGTGTGGATTATAGCAGAGGTCAGCAACCATGGACCCCCAGATGTTTTGGAACTATATTACCCATGATGCTAATGCAGTCTTTAGGCTGTCAGAGCATCATGGGAAATGTAGTTCCAAAACATCTGGTGGCCCACGGTTGCTGACCTCTGGATTATAGGATTGCTAAAATAATTATCTTACATGACTTCAACACTGCCTTGTTCTGCACAATCTCTTTTATTGTCTCTTTTATAGCTGTCCTCAGTTAAAGAGAGAGGTTCATTATTATTATTATTATTAATATTAGTATTATAAGTACTTTAGAATAACTAAACATTTACACTTATATCTAATATAATTGTTATCAATATGTCTACATATTATTCTAAGGAAAATATTTGCTTTGAATACATTATTATCTGTAGCATATATTTACTGTTTAATGTTCCTTTAAAGGTACAAAATATCCAGTCAAGCAGCTGGTAGGGGTACATTTTATTCAAAGATCCTGCAGGAAAAACCTTTCAAATGGACTGAGCTCCCCCCCCCCCCCCACACACACACACACTGAGGTTGATTCCTTATGTTGCCTCTTATGAACATAGCATTTTATTATAGATGGTGGTTAACGTGGGCAAAATCAGCTATTTCAAATGATATCATAAAAGTAAAGGAACTATTTGTAAACAATTGAATGCACTCCAGCAGGTGAAAAAGATTGTTGTAAACACATTAAAAGGAAGACTATTTTACAGTACAATATCCATTTCAATATTGTTTGCCAATCCCTTTTATCATATGTAGCACTACATAAAAAAATGAATCTACTACTGCAGAAATGAATAAATACATTAAATCAATGTTTTTATAGGCAAGGGAAGGTTTTAACTATAGGGTTTATTTAGTGTTTGGTGCCAGTTCCTTTAATAATAATAATAATAATAGTATGATACATAAAACAGTATTTTCTGTGTAAAGAAGAAGATTTTATAATATATCGTTGCCTTTTCTGTATCTTCACATTTCATCTCTCATGTCTTACTTTCTAGCATGCCACTGACTTCTGCCATCCATTTTCCTCATCATATTTCCCATCCAATTATCTGTTTCCTGAATTTTCTTCAAAGCCTTTTCATACAACGTTATAAGCCACAGATTGTTATTAGTAGAGAAAGATACAGTGACACATATTTTGTTCTTGTACAGTTTCAGGCAGAGGAGGCAGTGATAAATGGTTTGTTAGTTTATTGCTCGTGTCTATGATGTCATTAAAATAAGCTATTCTGTGACTTTGTATCATTAAGAAACAAAAATAATTTGGTTTAGTTAATTAGAAACTCACCGCTCAAATTTCTCACATTATACATTTTTAGAAACTTAAAACATTCATATCAGCTGCTTATTTGCCCACACAAATTGTGTTTTGTTTTCAACAGATCTTCCATTTTCAGAATATACATTTATTTCTCAGAAATACCTAAATATAAATATAAAAGGCTACTTTTCCAAAGAAAAAGAAAAAGCTGCTATTAGCATAATTTTTCATGGCATTCCGTGTCATTCTTTTCTAAATTACTATAGGCCGGATGCTAAAAGGATAGTCACAATTGCGATTTCAGGTAAAATGTTCCAAAGGGAAATTACTGTTAGTAGTTAGTCCTACCAAGAGGCATTTTAGTACACTTCACTGTAGAAGCTAATGGTTCTCTGTCAATCAGGGGCGTATTTAGGTTTTGTGCTGCCCTAGGCACTTAAATTTCTGCTGCCCCCCCCCCCCCCCTCCACCCCACCCCAGGTTTAAGGCCTATTTTTAGGCATAATATTTTTGGGGCAGGGTGTAAAAAATTAATAAAATAATGTCTTTTTAAGTATATGTTCACCATGGCTTGCATTCACTCTGGTCACACACACACACACACACACATATATATATATATATATATATATATATATATATATATATATATATATATATATATATATATATATATATATATATATATATATATATATATATATATATATATTAAGACATTATTTTGCAAGTCAGATGATTAAAGTGTTTATATCAGAAAAAAATATCCTTCACTGTATGATAGTTTGTCAGTAGGTAGTTGTTCAGTTATTGACAGTTATTTAAGCAAAATATCTGCTTGGATAAATATGTAATGAATATACAAACTGGCTTTTAAAAGTACTTAAAAAATACAACAGTAGTTATGATAGGTTTAGGAATTGTATCCTAGGAGATAAAGTCACATGATACAATCATAATAAAGTATATACTTGAATTGTTTCTGAATGTATTAAATGCATACAACATATTTTCAGTTGTGTTTTAAGTCACATAGTTGTATAGATTCAGCAATAAATACTTATTCTTTGCATGTATGACAGATAGACAAACAGTAAATGTGCAAGTATTTAGTGACTAATCCGTTTAAGTATTTTAATGCCTAATGAAGATGTATTGAAGGGAGAAAGGCATATCCTGTTTCACAGTGGTCACGGTGTAGTGCATACTGCACTGTGTAGTCTGTGTGAGTCTCAATCACGCGGTGGAGCCAGGAAGAATACCGCATTCCATCTCAGTCCAGGCCAGGCTGCGCAAGTGAGCTCCGCCTCCACTGTCACCACATCATGCACACCCACATACAATCCCATAGGATAGCAATAGCCGGGCCAGCCATTTAAGTCATTAGTAATTGGTTGATTTAGCCACCCGGCCCTGAGTTCAGTAGAGTGGCCCTAGGGACTCAAAATTCTGCTGCCCCTTAAAAATCTGCTGCCCTAGGCACCGGCCTTGTTGGCCTATGCCTTAATACGCCCCTGCTGTCAATGGTTGAAAGTTGAAAGCAGTATCATCATGTGCAGTGAAGTTTTAATGTAAATTATCCTTATAGACAGTATTGAATGACCAATCAGCAAGAACAACCCAGGTTGTTTACCAAAAATGGTCCGGCATCTAAACTTACATTCTTGCATTTCTATTAAAGATACCAAGAGAATGAAGAAAATTTGATAATAGGAGTAAATTAGAAAGTTACTTAAAATGTCATGCTCTATCTGAATCACGAAAGAAAAAAAAATTGGGTTCAGTGTCCCTTTAAACTTTTTTGTTACAATACAAACTTGAATAATAATCCTATATGAGCTGGGGGATTGTGAGTATATTGCACATCTATTGCTCGTGTGCATATTGTGTTTTGTGTGTGTGTTTATATATATATATATATATATATATATATATATATATATACAAAAGAAGCAATAGGTCCAGCACAAATCAACAGTTCAGGAATAGGTAGCAGAGTGCACGGTAGCCAGAGGGTCCTGCTCTCCTCCAATATATAAATCCAAAAGGAAAAAAGTAGATGGCTCCAGCACTGTTTTTTAAAAGTGAAATAACCTTTATTAAGGTGACATAATGAACAGACAGCGACGTTTCGGGTAACGCAGACCCTTAATCATGCTTAAGGGTCTGCGTTACCCGAAACGTTGCTGTCTGTTCATTGTGTCACCTTAATAAAGGTTATTTCACTTTTAAAAAACAGTGCTGGAGCCATCTACTTTTTTCCTTTTGGATTTATGTATATATATAAATATATATATATATATATATATATAATTACTTTGTTACTAATATTTATAGATACTTTGTTGTTTATATAAATCAGATAACTTACAAATCAGCATCTTAATAAAAAATAAAAAAAAACTCAGAGAACAAAAATTTAGCTTATTTTTTATTTATTTTTATTGTTCTACAAACAACAGAGCAGCTATCTATATTACTATATTACTAACAAAGTAATTACTCGACCATCGTGAATCATGAGTGACAGCTCAGTCATATGGTCTAACCAGATATCCAATAAAAATATAGACTGACGCATCAGTCATATAACCATCACATAGCCATATTTCCATTCACTGATGTTATCACATCATCTTATCATGACCAGTAGTAATGACAAAACAGTCACTTTTGTGAGTCCAAATGCTATTAACCATATAAGGGCTAGATTACAAGTGGATCGCTATATATCTCTTTCATGAAATTAATATTAGCTCTCCACTTTGCCCAAACATTTCAGACTGAGAAACGAGTTGCAGGTTGTCATAAATTGTTTTACACCAGGTTTGTGTTCGATTATTTTTTAGTAAAATTGATTGATTGTTTTCCATATTAATTGGAAATGGAAGCTTTATTTATAACGATTGGCTCCTGTTTTCACTGAGAGTGATCTAGGGGAGCAGCTCAGAAGACTCAGCGTGCCTATATTCAGTTTTTCAGGTAAAAGGAAATTGTAAGTATATTTCCTCCTGATCAACATCCTTTGAAGATTTTAGTGTTGTGATACGCTATGTGGCGCACCCTTTCTATATCTTTTTTCCCCCAGGGATTTTTAAAGCGGTGCAGCCCTGGCCTTTGGCATCTTTTTCGATTGGACAGAAATTATTCTGATGTCATTCAGATGTTTTTGTGAACCTTCCCATAACAGTTCAAATTGAACTGATGATATTTTGGACATTATTGTGAAATCACTTGCGAAAAATACTCATTAGAGGTTTCTTTTTTGTGGTTATTAGAGTTATTGGTTTTTTTATTTATCACATAGTTTTTTTGTCACAAGTCACATATACTTATTTTTTTGCATACCAAAGTTTATTAAATATTGATTTATTTTTGTATTACACAGGATATATGTTTACATAGTTTTAAAAAGTTTTTCCTTATTATTTTTTCACTTATTCAGATTATGTATATTTTTTATGAAAATCTAAAAAAAAAGTTACACTTAGTTTTCTTATGTTTAGAGGCTTATGACTAATTAACAGTCAGTTGGACCTATCACAAAATACAACCAATGCTATGAAATACTTTGCATTGTATTGATAATCACAACACAAGTGGAAGGAAAGCTAAATAGGTCCTTCCTCGTTCCTATGATTGTAGTCACTATAGCATTCATCCAGCAGGCCCTTGTTATTCTTTTATTTTCTAATATTTTACTTGAAAGGCCCTAATTTATCAAGCTACAGGCAGACACAGTTCCTAGCTAGGAAACCTGTCCGCTGGATTCAGGGCAAAAAAAATAATTAGACAAGCTAATGTTTGTTAAGTTCTACCTTCAACTCTTACGCAACCAATCACTGAAGAGCAGGAATTGTCAATCATCCTGGACACATCAATTTGGATTATTTAATTATGCCACCTCGGAGGTAGCAGAAAATGGCTTCTTTATTTGCAGTTTATGGAATTACAGGTATGACCCCATACTGTAAGGGCTCCAAGGTCCAGCTGCAGCTTGAAAAATGGAGCGCAAAGGGAATTTCCTCTTCCAAAATATGGGATGGCATGTACCTATTCTAAGAATTGAGTCTCTTTTACAAAAAAGAAAAATCATAAAAATCACCTAGTAAAAAAAAAGATGATTGCAAACAGCTAGTAATCAAAGAAGTGTATGACCCCTTATTTTGTAAAAGTGTGGTTTGTGAGAATGTGTATGCCAATACAGTAAAAAAAAAAAAAAGGTCCCTTATTTAAAATAGGGAACTCCCTCTCCAATACTGACACCTCTGTATTTTGTGTCAAGTGATTGGAAGAGACATTTCCCATAACCAAGCCTTACTTTGTGCCGAGTAGTTTTGCTTATCGCAGTTACTGTTATACAAGTAAAACTTGTATAAAAGAATGATAATAATAACTTGAATTGGCTTACAGTGTTTCACTATAAAACTCATATATTAAAGTGTAAGGCAGTTCTCCAAAGCGTACTGAATATATGAATTCTGTATTTTAGTGGAGAATGCATTAAATGCAAGGGAATGTAGACAATTATCACTTTAAACTAATTAGTTTTGCAGAGTTATTTGTAATCAAGTAGATGATCTCTCCATTCTTAATTAGATTTCAATAAAAAATAGTTTGGTTTTGTGTGTTTTATACATCATTTTATAAGTAAAGAAACAAGATAAAACACAGAGGCGCCAAACATGGCCTAGTACAGCCAGATAACAGATACTAAAATCCACAAGATAGCGATTGAATACTCACAAAGGAGGTGCACCCATTGGTGCTTATGAAGCAGACTGGAGCCTCTCAGTGGTCCAGCTCACTGGTATACTTCATGAGTCAGATTGTGGTCCTTGATGGTAGTGATTAACAGGTTCCTGAATGAACACAAAAAATGCAAACCATAGCCCAGTAACGTTTAGACAAGCGAGTGGTAGATTGAGCAATCTTACTTACAAGATTCAAAGCACCAGCAGGTGCATAAACTGCAGACTGGAACCAAACAGTCGCCCAGTAGACTGATCCCTCCAGGTGAAAACAAGATACCTCTCAGGTGCCAGAGAGTTAGCAGCATACAAATGATAAAAAAGGGTGTCCAAAAAGCAAGTGTATTTCTGTAAAAATCTTTATTAAAAAGCGACGCGTTTCTCAGCTAAAACAAGCTGTTTCCTCAGGCTAAAACATTATTAAAACACATTCAGATAACACTTGCTTTATACAAACCTAAACCTATTAATTAACCAATCGGATTGTTCAAACCTTAATGGTCATTAAGTGTTAGCACCTGTCTGCTGCAGGGTTGGTATGGCAACCTGGAGCTCTGACATAATTCAGTGCAAATACCAAAACCTCAGCAGACCATACTAAAAACTAAAGACATCATCTGAGTACATATAATTGTGATAAGATCATCATTGTGGATTGGTGATGATAAACATAAATATAACATTGTTAAAAACAAGGCTCTCATTTCCTATGGCATTCTATATTTTTTAAAAAGTATGCTTGAACCAACTGATGATATAATGATATGTTTCCCAAACATCGTGCTTTATACATTTATATACAGCCTACAATGTCAGCCTTACCATATTCTGATAAAATGTAAACACAATGAACAACTTAGTCATACGGTCAGAGCAGGAGATAACAATAGATATCAAATTATTTATACAGACCCAAATCTTCCTGATGTCGACTGCACAATAGCTAAGTTTGTTTACTGAGACCTATATATATTACCCCCACTAAGTATGAGGCTATTTTATGTGCGATCCTCATAGATCAGTCTGTTTTGTCACTGTTTCAGTGAATGTTCATTATTTTTCCTGGTTTTACTGCTGTGAACAGTATTGACTCGACATATGGGTGTCAACTAATTGTATAGAATAGAATCTAGCACCAATCACAACATTAGTATGTGCAGATGGGTGTGGACTAGAACCGGAACATGAGAACTTAAACCAATAGTTGTGAAGATGTTTGTGGATGGGGTGGGCTAGCCTCACCGCGTCAGCACAACATGTGCTGAGCGCACAGCCTCAATCTTGCGTGTGATGAGGTCAGCCCACACTCCCACCGTAACCGTCAGCTCCAATCACCTTAGAATATCCTAACTACTTTACAGGGGCCACTATATCCAATGTGCGCCTGAGACGCCTGTACTCTCAAACAGAGCGCTAGCTGCAGCTCTATAACACAAACTAATAACTGTGATAAGCATCTTGTAAGTGCTCAATTCAGAGCGATATATAAAATGTGATTGTGTGAAAAAATTGATACTTGGTGATCATATATTGATGATTCAATATCATATTGTGTGAATCATGATGCAATAAAAGTTTAGAGTGAATAATGTGAGATAATGTGAAATACGGTGTGATAATGTGGTGATGGAAATAAAGTGATGTGCAGTTGTGCTGTGGCGATCTACCAACGTGGTGGTAGAGGGTGATATGTGAGGTGAGTATAGGTGTTAAACTAAATGACATGTGTAGTTAGACCTGATGCATGTTGTAAATACATGTGTTAGTGATGACATATGATGTGCTGTAAGTGGTGTGTGAATGGTAATGATTGCTACTTAGGAAGAATATTAAGTGCTGTGCTAAAGTATAAAAAAATGCCCAATATGACACGGCGATTTTGGTAGTGATAATCTTTATGTGATACGCAACTAGAAGACTGTATCCTCACACTAGTGAGATGACTAGTGTTCCAATCTATCACTAGTTAGCTTAAATAACACTACCTATTATCACAAATATTGTTTGAATATACATTTGGACCAATAAGGCCATGGGTTAAGTAATACAATTTTTGTATCTGAACCCCATAACCCTAGTCCGGTAGGCAGGGCTCTGCTCTGGTGAGAGAGAGTCTTTCTACTTATATATTTTTACTTTCACTTTTTTGGTTAGAGAGAGTTCTTCCATTTCTAACTACATCTCCTATACCATATTATATTATATATATCAAGTCAATTGCATATCACATAAAGATTATCACTACCAAAATCGCCGTGTCATATTGGGCATTTTTTTATACTTTAGCACAGCACTTAATATTCTTCCTAAGTAGCAATCATTACCATTCACACACCACTTACAGCACATCATATGTCATCACTAACACATGTATTTACAACATGCATCAGGTCTAACTACACATGTCATTTAGTTTAACACCTATACTCACCTCACATATCACCCTCTACCACCACGTTGGTAGATCGCCACAGCACAACTGCACATCACTTTATTTCCATCACCACATTATCACACCGTATTTCACATTATCTCACATTATTCACTCTAAACTTTTATTGCATCATGATTCACACAATATGATATTGAATCATCAATATATGATCACCAAGTATCAATTTTTTCACACAATCACATTTTATATATCGCTCTGAATTGAGCACTTACAAGATGCTTATCACAGTTATTAGTTTGTGTTATAGAGCTGCAGCTAGCGCTCTGTTTGAGAGTACAGGCGTCTCAGGCGCACATTGGATATAGTGGCCCCTGTAAAGTAGTTAGGATATTCTAAGGTGATTGGAGCTGACGGTTACGGTGGGAGTGTGGGCTGACCTCATCACACGCAAGATTGAGGCTGTGCGCTCAGCACATGTTGTGCTGACGCGGTGAGGCTAGCCCACCCCATCCACAAACATCTTCACAACTATTGGTTTAAGTTCTCATGTTCCGGTTCTAGTCCACACCCATCTGCACATACTAATGTTGTGATTGGTGCTAGATTCTATTCTATACAATTAGTTGACACCCATATGTCGAGTCAATACTGTTCACAGCAGTAAAACCAGGAAAAATAATGAACATTCACTGAAACAGTGACAAAACAGACTGATCTATGAGGATCGCACATAAAATAGCCTCATACTTAGTGGGGGTAATATATATAGGTCTCAGTAAACAAACTTAGCTATTGTGCAGTCGACATCAGGAAGATTTGGGTCTGTATAAATAATTTGATATCTATTGTTATCTCCTGCTCTGACCGTATGACTAAGTTGTTCATTGTGTTTACATTTTATCAGAATATGGTAAGGCTGACATTGTAGGCTGTATATAAATGTATAAAGCACGATGTTTGGGAAACATATCATTATATCATCAGTTGGTTCAAGCATACTTTTTAAAAAATATAGAATGCCATAGGAAATGAGAGCCTTGTTTTTAACAATGTTATATTTATGTTTATCATCACCAATCCACAATGATGATCTTATCACAATTATATGTACTCAGATGATGTCTTTAGTTTTTAGTATGGTCTGCTGAGGTTTTGGTATTTGCACTGAATTATGTCAGAGCTCCAGGTTGCCATACCAACCCTGCAGCAGACAGGTGCTAACACTTAATGACCATTAAGGTTTGAACAATCCGATTGGTTAATTAATAGGTTTAGGTTTGTATAAAGCAAGTGTTATCTGAATGTGTTTTAATAATGTTTTAGCCTGAGGAAACAGCTTGTTTTAGCTGAGAAACGCGTCACTTTTTAATAAAGATTTTTACAGAAATACACTTGCTTTTTGGACACCCTTTTTTATCATTTGTATGCTGCTAACTCTCTGGCACCTGAGAGGTATCTTGTTTTCACCTGGAGGGATCAGTCTACTGGGCGACTGTTTGGTTCCAGTCTGCAGTTTATGCACCTGCTGGTGCTTTGAATCTTGTAAGTAAGATTGCTCAATCTACCACTCGCTTGTCTAAACGTTACTGGGCTATGGTTTGCATTTTTTGTGTTCATTCAGGAACCTGTTAATCACTACCATCAAGGACCACAATCTGACTCATGAAGTATACCAGTGAGCTGGACCACTGAGAGGCTCCAGTCTGCTTCATAAGCACCAATGGGTGCACCTCCTTTGTGAGTATTCAATCGCTATCTTGTGGATTTTAGTATCTGTTATCTGGCTGTACTAGGCCATGTTTGGCGCCTCTGTGTTTTATCTTGTTTCAGTTACCCATCTACCAGGAAGACCATCCTAAGACTGAGAGCTGCCTACCTTGTCTTGGATCCATTTTTCTATTGGGACTGTATCAATATTACCCACTTGGACTTTATGTTGGTACATCTTATTATTTATGTATAAGCATATTTGTATATTCTACTAGTAACTATTTAGGTTTTCGATATTGCTTTAGCATTTGTTTGTTTGATACGCCTTAGGAGGCGCCCCCTATGGGTAGTAATACACACTGGTGTGCATTACACCCTCACTTTCCCATTATAAGTAAAGAATGCTAGAAAAAAAGAAGTATTTGTCACAATGAATTTGAGCAATTGATGTTCAGTTAAACATACCAGAAAGTGAGTTTGTCAGTTTATGAGACAAAATATCATTAGTGTGGTTTATCAAACAATATCTACACTGCAAAAGCTGTTAAACACATATTGAAAAATTGTAATAGTTACAAAGCCTAAGGTGCTGTATTAAATGACTATAATAATGTTTTAAGGAAGAAAATTATGAATGGGAATTCATGTCTCCCTAATGTTTATATAATGATATCCTAAGGGCTTACTGATGGATTTTTATCATATTGTAGGATAAATCTAACTTTTTAAAGTAAAAGTCTTGTCCAACATTTTTGTTTTAGAAAATATATACTATAATATATATACTATTATTTTCTCCTAATAGAATAAAGTATAGAACATTTTCCTGAATGCTCATAAAAACATTTAGGACAAGATCGGCTTTTGATAAAAAAAAGTCAACATTCTACAAAAAAGTGTCTAGTTTTTTAGATTTTCTCTCTCTCTTTTCTCTCTCTCTCTCTCATATGCAAATTAGGTTCACGACACACAATTTTACACCTTTTTACTTCAAGTCTGCTTTTCAGCAGATTCCCTAACGCCAAAGTATCACTGTTCACACAGCTTATAAGCTTAGCTAGGGATAGAGCAGTGATTCATAACCATCCCAGGACAGACTGTTTTGTAGTTGTTGCTACTCTTCAGCTGAGAGAAGGTTTGAAGAAATGCTGGGTGAAGTTGTTTACGGGCAAAATACAACAACATTTTAAATTAGGGGGAGGTAAAAGGTGAACCTAATTTGCATCTCTCTCTCTCTCTCTCTCTCTCTCTCTCTCTCTCTCTAAAAATACTTAGAACATATTTCCCTATGTAAAGAACATTGGAATGTGAAATAATTTCAATAAATACATAGTTAAAACCACTATTAAATATAAATATTGCATAACTATGATTTTATGTTTTCAGCTACTTGACTGCAAAGTGCTCCAATGCACTTAAATATGTACTTATATGTGTATATGTCAGCAAATACATATATCCTATATAATAAAAGACAAGAGTTTGTCTGAAGCCGTCATGCGCAGTTCAGACAAACTCTTGTCTTTTATTATATAGGATATATGTATTTGCTGACATATACGCGAGGACCCGGCAGCTCAGCTGTAACACAGAGGCGCGCGAGGACCCGGCAGCTCAGCTGTAACACAGAGGCGCGCGAGGACCCGGCAGCTCAGCTGTAACACAGAGGCGCGCGAGGACCCGGCAGCTCAGCTGTAACACAGAGGCGCGCGAGGACCCGGCAGCTCAGCTGTAACACAGAGGCGCGCGAGGACCCGGCAGCTCAGCTGTAACACAGAGGCGCGCGAGGACCCGGCAGCTCAGCTGTAACACAGAGGCGCGCGAGGACCCGGCAGCTCAGCTGTAACACAGAGGCGCGCGAGGACCCGGCAGCTCAGCTGTAACACAGAGGCGCGCGAGGAGAGAGAGAGAGAGTGAGTGAGAGTGAGAGTGAGAGTGAGAGTGAGAGTGAGAGAGAGAGTGAGAGAGAGAGAGAGAGAGAGAGAGAGAGAGAGAGAGAGAGAGAATAACATAACACGGCCCGTGTCAACGGGCTTTAGGACTAGTACACATATAAATACATATGTACACACACACACACACACACACACACACACACACACACACATATATATATATATATATATATATATATATATATATATATACGGTATATACATACACATTTTTGTACATGTGTAAGTATGTATATCTTTTTTAAAGCCCTTTGCAGACTTCATATCTTTGTGCCCTTATAACTTTTTTAATGCAATTTCTAAAAAAATAATTTAGTATTATTTGTTTAAAAAAATTGTACTTTTAAAATGTATTTTTTTATGTTTTTGTGTAACTTTTTTGTCTCGCATAACAGTTAACCAGAGCTCTGAGGTTGCGCTATCTAGAAACGTGTTAAATTAAATTGTGCTCAAGCAAATGCTTTTACTTTCAACTCATAATACCGAGCTACCTCTGACCCGCGCAAAGAGCTGCAATTAAACCCCTTTTTGCTCACACGCAACAGTTAGTGTGCCACTCATAATCTAGTCCTATATGTTTTTATGATATGAGCTGTATGTTTTGCACAAGTTTTTTTTTATCTTCTATGAAAATGTATGTTTTTATACAACATCGTTTGCTGCTATTGTTCTGATGCTATGTAGAGTAAGTTTACAGGGCAACTAAGAGGTTCCAGATAATTTACAGGGCAACTAAGAGGTTCCAGATAATTTACAGGGCAACTAAGAGGTTCCAGATAATTTACAGGGCAACTAAGAGGTTCCAGATCATTTACAGGGCAACTAAGAGGTTCCAGATAATTTACAGGGCAACTAAGAGGTTCCAGATAATTTACAGGGCAACTAAGAGGTTCCAGATAATATACAGGGCAACTAAGAGGTTCCAGATAATTTACAGGGCAACTAAGAGGTTCCAGATAATTTACAGGGCAACTAAGAGGTTCCAGATCATTTACAGGGCAACTAAGAGGTTCCAGATAATTTACAGGGCAACTAAGAGGTTCCAGATAATTTACAGGGCAACTAAGAGGTTCCAGATCATTTACAGGGCAACTAAGAGGTTCCAGATCATTTACAGGGCAACTAAGAGGTTCCAGATCATTTACAGGGCAACTAAGAGGTTCCAGATGATTCAAAGGCCCCATCAGTCTGGTGTTTTTTTGTGCATGTGAGTACACTACCTACTGGGTATTCTATAACTTGCTTTGAGATATCTCAGGGTACTCTATGTGGTGCTCCAATTTTGTTTTGCCGAATAGTTTTTCTTTATGCTCTAGTCCAGAGCATATTTTGGGAGACAGAATGGTGGAGTCTCTAGGATGCCACACAAAAGAGCCTTTGAAGAAATCTTTGGAAAAAGGGGACCATGTGTGTGTTTTTGTTGTTGGTAGCAGTAATTATCTACTTTTATAAATGTAGATATTGATTTGATTACATTGGATCACATAGGTGTTTTACTGTTTAATGTTGTGGTATAAACTCTTACTTAAAGAAAGCCTTATAGCCTGTTTGCATAAACCCTTATTTTATTCCCTTATAGTATTAATAACTTGTGTTTACACACCCATCTTTACTTCTTACTATATACTCACTTTCAACAAATAAAAGTAAAGATAATCATTTTTACAGGAAATTAATGCTTACTGCAATATTTCTTTTCTTGTGTGTGTCTGTGTGGGGGCAAAATATATCAAATAGAATAATATTATATAGAATATTAATTTTATTTTATAGAATAAAACAAGTGTTTGCTATGTTTTTGATAAAATGTCTATTGAATAACAATAAAAAGGGATAAAATAAGACTGGTATAAATAATATAATGGCTCAGAAAAATACAGTTGTAAATTCCTCTGTGAAAACTCTGTAATAGCTTTCTAAATAAAAAATAAAATCAAACCATTGTATATTTATTCAGAAATCTCTTCTGACTTTCAGAATGTTTGGATTTAAGTTAATGTTAATATATACCGTAGGCTGAAATATAATACTTCTTCCTCTTAGTTATTTATCCGTTTCTATCCTCAGTGCTTTAGGGTTTAGTTTTCATATTGAAGATGTAGGATTTATTTACCAAACTCTTGAATTGAGAAAGAAATCTCTCTTCCCACTGGAAAACATGATAGATAATTTAACTAGCTTTTTGAATTTTGCAAAGAATAAATCAGCTATAAAATATCACTATGGAACTTTATAAAAAATATAGTCACTAATACTAAACATATTCATCCATCATTGACAACTTCAAAAATTATTTGTTCATAAAAAATATTAGGGTTCTACCAACAGACAGGTCACTACATTAATTTCTACTGTTTTTTCAAAGGTGTAACTTCAAGGTACCATCTCTTTTGTTTTGGTTCAAATAATTTCAGTCTTGACAGGTAACACAGTTTTATATTTGATAAGCATGAAAATTATTTTCTGGAAAATTATTTAGCCAGAAAATAAAGAACAATAAAAAATTCACACAATGTAGCACTATTAAACCAATTGTACAATGATTCAAAGTTAAAATGACTCTGTCGTTTCTCTGTATTCATTTCCTATTGGTTTAAATACTGACCAATGGGACGTTCCTGAACACAACACTTAAGTGCATTAATTTTTCTGTTTAAATACCTTTTTTATCTATAAACTTTTAATATACAATAAAAATAGGCTATCTAGTGTGTGATATCAAATTTTACCAAATATTTCAGAGACAGAAACCGTTACAGAGATGCATTCTACAATCTATTCTCTGTTGGGCCATAATACCTCTTTTGCATTATATAAAGACTAAAAGTAAAATTTTTCATTACAGCTTTAATTTTCTTATGCTATACCTAGACTGACATTACACCATTTTAATTAATAAAATTACAGTGGAAATCATACATTTATTATTTTATGGAACCTATTTACTAAAGTTTGGTGAGATATGACATACTTTATTGACTTGTCTTCAAGGAATATTGTCAATTTTAATTGTTACATAAATTTACTGACAATTTGTTGGCATGAGGCATAAGTCTTTAGCAAGCTTCAGAACCGCCTGTAGTGTGTTGTAAATTTTAACAGCATCTAAACATTTAAAGGGACATGATACCCATATGCTAAATCACTTGAAAGTGCTGCAGCATATCTGTAAAAAAAAACAACAACTGACTAGTAATTATCACATGAACATCTCCATGTAAAAAATGAAGATATTTTATTCAAATGAAGAGGGACTTTAAGCATCCTATCCAAATGCATGTCTCGGGTTTTACAAATAAATTGTGCATATGGCATGCAAAACTTTACTATGAAATCTCACTAGATCGTGGTGAAATCCTGTGAGATTATGGTGAAATCTCTCAAGGTCAAATTCTCACGGCTACATCAAGGAAAAATGAAAATTTTAACATGTACCTTTAACAAATCATAGATACATAGATTCAAAAAAAGTTAAAGATCTATAAAAATGCAAAGGAGGGGGCGGAGCCAGCGCTCAAACGAGATGGCTGCACTTTTGTGAGCTCTGTGCTTCCATTAGGGCTCAACAAAGTAAAAAGCACTCTTATGGGGATATAATCTAACCCACTTCCACTTAGCCTAACAATATGACAGCATTATCTGGGAGCAACCTGAAACCGGACTGACCTGGGACTTTAGTTTGTTGTGTCGGGTACAACGGCTGAGCACGCCACGTGTTATATCAACCCCGGATAACGCTGCAGGCAGCCGGTCACAGCTCTGAACACAGGCTGAAATCTGCAGCTATAGAAAACTTTTGTGGCGACTCCCCGGCACATGGAAAAAAGCCGAAAGTGAGTGGGTAAGGTCTTTCGGCAGCACACGCAGCTCACGCAGTGATCAATCATGGCACCTGTGTAGAAGTGCGCAATCCTTTCAGGACTCTGAAAAGCTGTTTGTGGGGCTGAGATACAAAACATATGCACGCATCTGGTATGCGATCCACTCGGTTGGGGGTCTGATATGTAATGCTTCCAATGATAAGGGCTATAAATATGAATGCATTAATCACTTCTTTGACCCACAATTTTACTATGCACCTAATAAAACCGGAGGGTTTAAAAACAAATATTTAGCTATGCTCCTTTGAATATATGGCAGTTGACTACAAGCAATCTAATAAATCAGAACCTCCTTTACCATCATAAGTACCCATCCTTCAGGTATACACTAATTTCTACTCTGATGTTCATTTTGTAATTAGTGTGGTGGGATATATGTGTGATATTTCAGTATCTGGAGAAGCCAACATGTCACCTAAAAAGGGGAACAAGTCTGATAAGACAAATAAAAAACAGGGACCTACTCCCTCAGTAAATAATTTTTTCAAAGCCTTGGAAACTTCGACGCCTGTACCGTCTAAACCAGTGGACAGATGTTCTAGACCCTCTTCATCATCATCAGAGTCAGAGTCTGAAGCCCGAAACCCTGTTGTTACTATTCAGGATCAGGGGTGTTCCCGAAACTATAGCACCCACAGACCTTGAGTCATATATACAGGGTCTTTTCACCTTCTTGCTGGACACTGGAGATGATGCTACAGTGGCTTTAGACCGCTTTCATAGAGCTCTAAGAGCTAAACCTCTGGGAGACCAACCGCCAAGGGATGTGATCGTTAAGGTCACTAGTTTTCCTTTGAAAGGGGAGCTCATGAAGAAGGCGAGGCAAAAATACCCGATTAAATTTAGAATGGACCCTCTGCAAATATTTGAAGACCTGACACATAGAACCCTGTTGAAGAGGAGGGAACTCAGACCACTGACAACCAAATTGAGACATTTGAACATCCCATATAGATGGGGGCACCCGTTCCAATTACAAGTCACGTGGAAAGGAAGGAAATAGCTCTGTCACTCACAAGAGGAAATGGGACAGATCTGTAGGGAGCTGGGTATTAATCTGCCTACACCGCAAGAGGAAGCTAACCAATCTGCCACTCCAGAGATACTGCACCCACCTCCTCTCCCTCAAAGGGGAGAATGGCAGGACATTTCTTCAAGAAAACCTCGCAAATCTTAGCAAGGTCCTGGGACAACTGATTCACAGGGCTGAAGGCCCTAGGACGGTAACTGTAATTTGGTTTAATTTTTCTTTGAACTGCAGGATCTTAAGAAATATGCAGGAAGAAAGGTACTCCCAACAATCAGGTGGTGACGAGTTAAGTACATTGGGTATAGCTGTTTAGGATATCACATGGGAGTTTTAATCTGGAATGTTATTCTCTTTGTGTAGAAATGTCCTAGGCTACTGTATTGATCCAATCTGCGGTTCAGAGACTATAAGTTATAGATTATAGATTGCCACAGATATACTGGATCATTCTCTTGTGGATCTGGGGGAATACATGCTGTGTTTACCCAAGATATATAAAATAGTGCTGTACACCTACAAATTATACAAATTCGCCCTACTGGAGAATTTTTTCTCCCACTTTTGAGGATTTGGTTCCTCTCCCATATTCGTTACACCTGTTGTGTATATGTTGTTTTTATTATTGTTATTATTGTGTTTGTAATGTTATTATTTCTCTTGTAAGGTGTATCCAGTCCACGGATCATCCATTACTTGTGGGATATTCTCATTCCCAACAGGAAGTTGCAAGAGGACACCCACAGCAGAGCTGTAATATAGCTCCTCCCCTAACTGTCATAGCCAGTCATTCTCTTGCAACTCTCAACAAGCAAGGACATTGTAGGAGAGAGTGGTTAAATATAGCTAGTTTATTTTCTTCAATCAAAAGTTTGTTATTTTTAAATAGTACCGAAGTTGTGCTATTTTATCTCAGGCAGTAAATAGAAGAAGAATCTGCCTGAGGTTTCTATGATCTTATCAGGTTGTAACTAAGATCCATTGCTGTTCTCACATATGTCTGAGGAGAGAGGTAACTTCAGAGGGAGAATGGCGTGCAGTTTATTCTGCTATCAGGTATGTGCAGTTATATTTTTTTCTAGAGATGGAAAACACTAGAAAATGCTGCTGATACCGGATTAATGTAAGTTAAGCCTGAATACAGTGATTTAATAACGACTGGTATCATGCTTACTCCCAGGGGTAATACCCTTATGATATTGCAATATAAAACGTTTGCTGGCATGTTTAATCATTTTTATATATGCTTTGGTGATAAAACTTTATTGGGGCCTAGTTTTTTCCACATGGCTGGCTTAAATTTTGACTAGAAACAGTTTCCTGAGGCTTTCCACTGTTGTATTATAAAAGTTACAGTTGGTGCAGTTAAAATTACAAACTGTGACATCCAGCTTCCCTCAAAGGCCCTCTGAATGCTATAGGACATCTCTAAAGGGCCCAAAGGCTTTCCAAAGTTGTTTATTGGGGAAGGTAGGGCCTCAGCTTGCTGTGGCAGTTGGTTGTGACTGTTAAAAAACGTCTATTTCGTTTTTTTGATCCGTTTTCAAAAGGGAGATTTCACCTTTCACAATTATCTGCACACCAGATAAAGAGAAAGGCATTCTTACACTGTGTACGAGACCTCCTAGTTATGGGAGTGATCCATCCAGTTCCAAAGGAGGAACAGGGACAGGGTTTTTACTCAAATCTGTTTGTGGTTCCCAAAAAAGAGGGAACCTTCAGACCAATTTTGGATCTAAAGATCTTAAACAAATTCCTCAAAGTTCCGTCGTTCAAGATGGAAACTATTCGTACCATCCTACCACTGATCCAGGAGGGTCAATATATGACTACAGTGGATCTAAAGGATGCTTATCTTCACATTCCGATACACAAAGATCATCATCGGTTTCTCAGGTTTGCTTTTCAAGACAGGCATTACCAGTTGTAGCTCTTCCCTTGGGATTAGCTACAGCCCCAAGAATCTTTACAAAGGTTCTAGGGTCGCTTATGACGGTCCTAAGGCCGCGGGGCATAGCAGTAGCCCCTTATTTAGACGACATCCTGATACAGGCGTCAAACTTCCAAATTGCCAAGTCTCATACGGACGTAGTACTGGCATTTCTGAGGTTGCATGGGTGGAAAGTGAACGAGGAAAAGAGTTCTCTATCCCCACTCACAAGAGTTTCCTTTCTAGGGACTCTGATAGATTCTGTAGAAATGAAAATTCACCTGACGGAGTCCAGGTTATCAAAGCTTCTAAATTCCTGCCGGGTTCTTCATTCCATTCCGCGCCCTTCAGTGATTCAGTGTATGGAAGTAATCGGCTTAATGGTAGCGGCAATGGATATAGTGCAGTTTGCACGCTTACATCTCAGACCGCTGCAACTATGCATGCTCAGTCAGTGGAACGGGGATTACACAGATTTGTCCCCTCAACTGAATCTGGACCAAGAGACCAGGGATTCTTTTCTCTGGTGGCTATCTCGGGTCCATATGTCCAAAGGTATGACCTTTCGCAGGCCAGATTGGACAATTGTTATGACAGATGCCAGCCTTCTAGGTTGGGGTGCAGTCTGGAACTCCCTGAAGGCTCAGGGATCGTGGACTCAGGAGGAGTCTCTCCTTCCATTAAATATTCTGGAACTAAGAGCGATATTCAAGGCTCTTCAGGCTTGGCCTCAGTTAGCAACTCTGAGGTACATCAGATTTCAGTCGGACAACATCACGACTGTAGCTTACATCAACCATCAAGGGGGAACGAGAAGATCCCTAGATATGTTAGAAGTTTCAAAAATAATTCGCTGGGCAGAGATTCACTCTTGCCACCTATCAGCTATCCATATCCCAGGTGTAGAGCACTGGGAGGCGGATTTTCTAAGTCGTCAGACTTTTCATCCGGGAGAGTGGGAACTCCATCCGGAGGTATTTGCACAACTGATTCATCGTTGGGGCAAACCAGAACTGGATCTCATGGCATCTCGCCAGAATGCCAAGCTTCCGTGTTACGGATCCAGGTCCAGGGATCCCAAGGCGACACTGATAGCTGCTCTAGCAGTGCCCTGGTCTTTCAACCTGGCTTATGTGTTTCCACCGTTTCCTCTGCTCCCTCGACTGATTGCCAAGATCAAGCAGGAGAGAGCATCAGTGATTCTAATAGCACCTGCGTGGCCACGCAGGATCTGGTATGCAGATCTAGTGGACATGTCATCCTTTCCACCATGGTCTCTGCCTTTGAAACAGGACCTTCTACTTCAGGGTCCTTTCAACCATCCAAATCTAATTTCTCTGAGGCTGACTGCCTGGAGATTGAACGCTTGATTTTATCAAAGCGTGGCTTCTCCGAGTCAGTTATTGATACCTTAAGACAGGCACGAAAGCCTGTCACCAGGAAAATTTACCATAAGGTATGGCATAGATATCTTTATTGGTGTGAATCCAAGGGTTACTCATGGAGTAAGGTCAGGATTGCTAGGATATTATCTTTTCTCTAAGAAGGTTTGGAAAAAGGATTGTCAGCTAGTTAAGCGTCTGGCAGATGTTCCAGACGTTCAGGCATTTTGTCAGGCTTTAGTTAGAATCAAGCCTGTGTTTAAACCTATTGCTCCACCATGGAGCTTAAACTTGGTTCTTAAGGTTCTTTAAGGAGTTCCGTTTGAACCTCTTCATTCCATAGATATCAAGCTTTTATCTTGGAAAGTCCTTTTTTTTTTTGGTAGCTATTTCCTCGGCTCGTAGAGTCTCTGAGCTATCTGCCTTACAATGTGATTCTCCTTATCTGATTTTTCATACGGATAAAGTAGTCCTGCGTACCAAACCTGGGTTCTTACCTAAGGTGGTATCTAATAAGAATATCAATCAAGAGATTGTTGTTCCATCCTTGTGTTACACAATCTGGGCGTGGTCCGTGCTTTAAAGTTTTACTTACAAGCTACTAAAGATTTTTGTCAAACATCTGCTTTGTTTGTTGTCTAATCTGGACAGAGGAGAGGTCAAAAGGCTTCGGCAACCTCTTTTTCTTTTTGACTAAGAAGCTTAATCCGCTTAGCCTATGAGACTGCTGGACAGCAGCCTCCTGAAAGGATTACAGCTCATTCCACTAGAGCTGTGGCTTCAACTTGGGCCTT
This sequence comes from Bombina bombina, assembly GCF_027579735.1. Lineage (NCBI taxonomy): Eukaryota > Metazoa > Chordata > Amphibia > Anura > Bombinatoridae > Bombina > Bombina bombina. The sequence continues at coordinate 1,171,827,588 of NC_069501.1, read as the reverse complement.
TAAAAATGAGGCTTCTTTTGATCAGATTTGCAAAGCGATGACTTGGTCTTCGCTTCATATTTTTTCAAAATTTTACAAATTTGATACTTTTGCTTCTTCGGAGGCTATATTTGGGAGAAAGGTTTTACGGGCAGTGGTTCCTTCCATTTAAGTTCCTGCCTTGTCCCTCCCTTCATCCGTGGACTTTAGCTTTGGTATTGGTATCCCACAAGTAATGGATGATCCGTGGACTGGATACACCTTACAAGAGAAAACACAATTTATGCTTACCTGATAAATTTATTTCTCTTGTGGTGTATCCAGTCCACGGCCCGCCCTGTCATTTTAAGGCAGGTAATTTTTAAATTTAAACTACAGTAACCACTGCACCCTATGGTTCCTCCTTTCTCGGCTTGTTTTCGGTCGAATGACTGGCTATGACAGTTAGGGGAGGAGCTATATTACAGCTCTGCTGTAGGTGTCCTCTTCCTGTTGGGAATGAGAATATCCCACAAGTAATGGATGATCCGTGGACTGGATACACCACAAGAGAAATAAATTTATCAGGTAAGCATAAATTGTGTTTTTATTGTACTATGTTTTATTCAGGGGTTACTTGCAGATATTGGAGAAAGAATATGTTATAAATGGTATTGGCTGAGCAGAAAATTCAAATAATTACGCAAAATGTTAAAGGCTTTAATTGTCCTAGTAAGCGAAATTTAGCACTAAGAGATCTACGAAAGAGAGGGGGCCATATATTATTATTGCAGGAAACCCACTTCAAGGGTCGCACAATCCCCAAATATTTCTCATCTCACTACCCCCAGCACTACCATAGTACTAATATAGCTAAGAAAACGAATGGAGTTAGTTTACTCATTCATAAATCTATTTCGTTTAAGCTTTTACAATTGGGCAAAGATAAGGAGGGTAGATACCTGGGTGTAACAGGTTTGCTGTTTGGTAAACCTGTCACTATAGTGAATCTTTATGTCCCAAATACCAAACAGGATAAATTTATTTCCCGATTTACCACCAAGATTGTAGATATCCAAAAAGGACCTCTTGTTGTAGCAGGGGACCTAAATATCCCATTAAATCCTGACCTGGATAGCTCAAACCCTAACACTAAGGTTAATCACAAATTGCTCTCCTCGATATGGAGAGATATGAAATCTATGATGCTCCATGATGCATGGAGATATCTCCACCCGCAAATGAAGGATTATACCTTCTTTTCAAATCCACAAAAAAGCTATTCCAGGCTTGATTATATATTAGTTGACCATTTGGCGTTGTCCCTAGTTAAAACTATCTATATAAGGCATACAGCATGGTCGGACCACTCCTCAGTGGAATGTACTATGAAATGGCCATCAATTCTAATTAAGTCCTTCGTTTGGCGGTTAGATGACTCTTTGTTGTCGGACCCACAAGTTGTCGATAAAATAGGTAAGCAGCTGGATCTGTACTTTGACCTTAATAATCTTCCAGAACTTAATTACACCACCATCTGGGAGGCACATAAAGCTTTTTTAAGGGGCAAGCTCATTAAAATTAAGGCCTATAAGCGTAAGCAATCCTTAATACAATATACTAAATTGGCACATGAGGTTTCGGAAGCGGACTATCTTTTAAAATTAAATCCGAATGATCAGTCCCTTCTTGATGCCTTAGCAGAAAAACGTAAAAGTCTATCCCAACATTTACAAATAGAATCTCAGCGATACCAAATGTATATTAAACAGAAATATTACGGAGAAGGTAATATGTCAGGCAAATTACTGGCTAGGGCCTTAAAAAGGCAATCAATGCAATCATACATTCATTCGCTTGATTCACAACAGGGAACACTAAGGGAAGACACGAAGTCTATAGGTAAACTGTTTAAACAATTTTATCATAAGTTATATAATTTGTTCCCTAACAGGCACGTAGAATCCCACAAGAGACTATGTGATGAATATCTAAAAACCTTAAAACTTCCTAGGTTGAGATCTGAAGATAGGAGTTTTTTAAACGCACCCATTACTAGTAAAGAAATCTCAGATGCCATAAAAGACATGAAGCCAGATAAAGCTCCTGGCCCAGGTGGCTATTCAAATAGATACTACAAAACTTTTAAAGCACAACTTATCCCGCACCTTCTTAGTCTCTTTAATTATATCTCTGACTCTAAACCTCTCCCGCATACAATGATGCAAGCACATATCTCGGTTATTCCCAAACCGGGCAAATCCCCAACATCCCCGGTAAATTTTAGACCTATTTCCTTATTGAACGTAGATTTAAAATTGTACGCAAAAATACTAGCTATTAGAATTAACAAATTCCTTCCATACCTAATACATTATGACCAGGTTGGCTTTGTCCCACAACGGGAGGCTAGAGATAATATTTGTAAAGCCCTCCACCTTATAGAGTATGCTAAAAATGTAAATATTCAATCGGTGCTCCTATCCACCGATGCTGAAAAGGCATTCGATAGGCTGGACTGGACTTTCCTCCAAGCAACCCTGCAAAAATTTGGCTTTCCAACCATGTTTATAAACAAAATTCTAGCCCTTTATTCTAACCCCTCCGCTCAGGTCAAAGTGAACGGCACGTTGTCTGATCACTTCGAAATCCGAAATGGAACACGTCAAGGTTGCCCGTTATCCCCTTTGTTATTTGTACTGTCCTTGGAACCCCTAACGGAAAAAATACGCAATAATCCTGAGATAATAGGTATAAATATTAAGGGTGAAACTTATAAATTGGCAATGTTTGTGGATGATGTCTTAATGACATTGGCTGCACCAGACCAGTCTTTACCTGTAGTCCAACGTGAATTAAAGGTCTTTGGCGCAGTCTCAAATTTTTTGGTTAACAATAATAAATCTGAATTACTCCCAATAAATTTAACAGATAATGACATCTTCGCATTTACTCAAAATACCCCTATAGTATTCAAAAACGGGCTCTGAAATATTTAGGAATTTTTCTGTCATTAAAGTTAGATGACCTTCACAAACTAAATTACGGACGATTAGTAGAAGAATTTTTGTATTTGACCTCTTCTTGGCTTCCGAAACATATTTCTTGGCTAGGCAGAATAGCAGCGGCCAAAATGACACTGTTGCCAAAGGCTCTTTACACCCTGCAGGCACTCCCCATACCTGGAACTAGTGGACATATAAGTAAACTACAATCTATTATTGACACATATATCTGGCGCCGTAGACCCCCCAGAATAGCGAAAATTACAATGTATACCCGTAGAGAAGAGGGAGGCTTAGGTGTGCCTAATATCCTCTTATATAAGCAGGCGGCTTCTTTAAATTGCGTAATTGACTGGTGTAGGCAGGGGGAGACTTCCTACAAAAGATGTGTCCACTTAGAGACACAACTATTAGAAACCCCACACTTAGGTAGCATATGTTGGGCCCCACAAAAACCTCTGTGGGAATTGATAGAATCTTATCCGATACTGAAGGAAGTGTGGTCAGACTGGACACTAATACGAAATAAGTTCCATTTAATAACTTCTAAATACTCACCTTTAACTATTTTACACCCAAATAGGGAGTTCCCGACAAATATACAGAAGACACTGGCAGGTACGGCCGTGTCACACTCTTTGATGAAACACCTGCCTATCTGTCTATTAACAACACACAACCAGTTGGCTCCACGTGACTTATTGATAGAAAGGGCATTGACTCCATTTAACTCATGGTTGTATTACCATCAAGTAAGACATTTTTTGACTACTCATAGGTCAAACAAAGACATGCTCAGACAGCCCACAGTGTTTGAATCCTTTTGCACCTCACCGATGCAACCAAAAAAGGTAATCTCATTAATGTACCGATACCTTCTTAACTCCCATTACCCCCTCTTGCCGAATTATACTATTAAGTGGGAAAAATAACTAAATTTGAACTTTTCCGCCAAACAATGGTCGTTATGGTTTAAAGCCACGGCCACATCTGCTCACTCTGCAGCAGGTTTGGAAACAAATTTAAAGGTCATCACTAGGTGGTACTTAACCCCCAGCAAATTAAAATATATGTTCAAAGGTGCCAATGACAAATGTTGGAGGGGATGTGGGTGGACAGGTACCATGTCTCATATCTGGTGGGAGTGCAAAATGATAAAGCGCTTTTGAGCTCAAATCCACTCGTTGGCGTGTAATATCATAGGGGTCCAATTTGATCTTTCCCCGGACATAATCCTGTTTAATGATGTTTCTAAAATTCCATGTAAGATTAGGCGACACCTATATCAAATCTTAATAAATACAGCCAAAAGATTACTCCCCATGTTTTGGAAACGCCCCTTGCTGCCCACTGTTCCTCAATGGATTGAGCAAGTATCACATACTCTAATATTGGAGAGGTATTATTACTTTAAGATGGGCCACATGGAGTTCTTCCGAGATATGATGTTTCTATGGGAGCAATTTGTAATCTGTTGGCGCTCTACAAATAACCGATAATAATAATAAGAAGAAATAAAACTCTTGGAGCTTCCCTTTGTTTATTTGTGGTGAGTAGAGCTTCGGATATTAGGTTCTTCCTCAAATAGATTTCGATAGACTGTCTGTCAATCCTTAAATGCACATTGTGTAAATACTGATGAGAGTTTTTTGTACTGCAAACCCCTGAATGTTGTGTTTTGTTTGTTGTTGTATTTCTTATCCTTACTGAATGTTCGTACAACCCTCACTAGGGCTCCTGAGAGACTTTGTTTTCCATCATTCCAGTTCTATCTTGGCCCATGATAAATGGACTACCTCCTTCAGGATAAGTGTGGACTTTACATGAGACTTGCAACATTTGATTGTGGCTATAATTGTATTGTAAATTTAAAGTCTATGTTGTAAAACACCGTTGGAAAATAAAGAAATAAGAAATAAAAATAAAAAACTTAAAAAAAAAAAAAATGCAAAGGAATAGATTACAGGTGGAGTCCAAAGTTTAAGCTCGCCCGCAAACGCGCAAATTCGCCCATTTATGGGGCGCACAATAAATAACCAGCCATTACAAGTGGCTGGTTATTGCTACCATGAGCTTGTGGTAGTTAATAGCACTTATTACCCCAATTGACCCAAAAATAAAGTGGTATGTTTTGGTTTTAAAAAAATAAAATAAGCATCTATATTTTTAAAATATAACTGCTAAAAGCAGTTATAAGGGATTAAAAGTGGTAGGTGTGAGGTGTGAAGTGCCTTTACATTGCAGTCTATGGGGACTGTGTTATTTCTGTAAATATATATGTATATCAGCGCTGCGGAATCTGTTGGCGCTCTACAAATACCTGATAATAATAATAATATATGCTTATATACATGTATATTTATGTGGTAATATGTGTATATATACACATATTAACATATATTTATATGCATATATTCATATACATATATTTGCTGCCCATCGCTGTGTGTCTCACGGCATGAGAACCAGGCTCCCATTTGAGCCTATGAAAGCACGCTCTCGTGAGCGCAATACGTCCGTGCAATGTGAACGCAAGGTCGCATTCACATTGTACCTCACTTGTAGTACCAGTGCACATTTGCGTGCTCTGGTAGTACTCAATTGTGCGCAAATATTGCTTTCGCGGAAGCGATATTTTCCGCTCAACTTGTAATCTAGCCCAAAATGTCTCAACTCATAATTTAAATACACATTCTAATAAATTTTAAAAAATAAGAGACTGGAAAGCATGGCCAGGAAGTAAAAGGTTCAGCAAGTCTTACAAGTTTCAGATAACCACAGATTTCACAAAAACCGTCATATAACAATCATTTTTAATTTTTAAAATATATTATGAGCTGAAACTATTGAATATACCAAAACTCGTAAGTTAACACAAGACATATAATATTGTATGTATGTAAGTTAAAACAATCAATTTTGTTATTTTATAGTAGTCCAATATAATGTGCTGATTATATAAAAATGATATGCAAAGAAACATTAAAACAAACAAAAAAGACATTCAGTGCAAAAGTCTTACCTGGTTTACTGTAATAAAGAAAAAAGTAAAACAAAAATGATTTATGACTGAATTTCATCACACCAGAGCTGAAATATAACTGCTTTCAATGTAATTTATCTCAATGCCTAGAACATGGGGAAAGTGTCCATCATAGTCATATATCTGTAATAAGCTTGTCAAGAAATCCCTGGTGCTTTTTAGGGGACTGATTCTAACCTCTATAAACCAACAGGTATGACCCAGATTTAGTAAGGTCTTCTGAGGCAAGAATTTAAGACTTTACACTAATCAGGAAAAAGAATGGGACTAACAGCTAAGACAATGCAAGTCTAACAAAATAAGTACAAATATCTATGATGGAAGTGGAAATAAGAAGATATATGGCAAGTTGCATGTAACGGCCACTACCCAGAATGCTTAGCTTCAGTAGAATATCAGCCTGCTAATACTTCTTTCTAAATTGTAAACTCCAAATAGTTCTTAGAATAGCCTTATGTATATCCTGAGTCTGTAAAAAAGAGATCTATCAAATTATAGCTGAACCTACAACCCACCTACCTAAAGGTACATCAAACACTTTGGGCTAGATTACAAGTGGCATGCTATTTTGAGCTTTCACTCGTGCACAAACACCACCAGAAGTAAACGTTTAATGCACGCTGGTTCACAGGTATAGGTATATTCAGATATGTATAGGAATATCTAATTAAAAATGCATAGAACATTTTCCACCTATGTGAAGAACATTGGTTTGTAAAATATTTAAAGTACATACACACCGAAGCACAGTAGGTATTAAAATTGCATAATAAAATGATTTTGCATGTTTTCAAGTATTTGAGTGGAAAGGGCTCCAAAGTATACATACATACATAGTATATATGTGTATTGATGTGGGTATATGTGTTCATATGTGTATATATGTATGTATATACATATAAAATATAAATACATATGTATTCACATATATACATATGTATATATCCAGACATACACCTGTATATATCCATTATAGCCATTCACATTCAAACAACTTGTCACATAACATATACTTTTGAACCCTTATAATAGCACTGCAAGAGATGCAACATTGGGATGAAGTTGTCATTAGAAATTCAGATAAGGGCGGCAACATTGTAATTTGGCCCCTCACATTATACTTAAAAGAAGTATACAAACAACTCAAAGATACAAGCTGCTATGTGAAACTGTTTAATAACCCAACAACTAATATCCACAAGAAATACAATAAGCTGATTACGGAAGCTGCATATGAAGGGGTTATCAATGAAAAAGAGAAAAAATATCTCAACGTAACAAAACCAAAGACTGCAATATTCTATCTAATACCGAAGATCCACAAGAATCAAGAAACTCCACCAGGAAGACCTATTGTCTCCGGTATAGGCTGCCTCACTGAAAGAGCAAGCGAATACATAGATTTTCGCTTAAGAGATTATGTTGCTGAGCTCCCCTCATACGTTCAAGATACCATGCAGGTCCTTCAGAGACTCAATAATATCTCTTTGAACAAATCAACATGGCTGGTAACAACGGATGTTGAGTCATTATATACATCAATTCAACATAAAGATGGTTTACAAGCGGTTCGCTACTTTTTAGAACAAAAATCTTAAGAGGGAAAACCACATGATGATTTCATCCTTAACCTACTGGAATTTGTATTAACCAACAACACATTCATCTTTGACAACCAACACTATCTACAGGTCCGGGGCACTGCCATGGGCACAGCCTGTGCCCCGACCTATGCCAATCTCTTTTTAGGATGGTGGGAGGCAGAAGAAGTGTTCTCTGATATAAACAATATATGCACAGACCTTATACCCATGTGGATAAGGTACATAGATGACATCTTTTTCATCTGGGAAGGAACCCAAGAGGAACTTCTGACATTCTTAAGCATATTGAACAGGAACAACTTAAACATAAAACTCACGTATGAAGCAAGTCAAAGTGAAATAAATTTCTTAGATCTTACTATTAAAAAAGATCCTGAAGGCAACATTCAAACAGATCTGTACAGAAAACATACAGCAACCAACAGCATCCTACATAGTACAAGTGCGCATGCACCAGGTACCATCCGAGGTTTACCAACGGGTGAATTCCTCAGAACCAGAAGGAACTGCTCGGAAGACACCACATTTCAAATACGAGCTAAACAAGTATCCTCCCGGCTAATAGAAAGAGGCTACAGTAAAAGGAAGATCAAACAAGCCAAATATAGAGCCCAGAGAACCAAAAGACAAGAACTATTACATAAAAAGACCAAAACCAATGACAATAAACCTAGGTTGGTCCTTACATATAATTCACAAACCTCTGAAGTAGTACAAATTATATCAAAACACTGGGATATTTTAATGACTGATCCCACACTGAAAAGATGCTTAGGAAACAGACCTGCTATAAGCTACAGACGAACCAAAAATCTAAAAGATCTACTAACCAGCAGTCATTTCCAACCAAAGAAAACAAAAACTGCATTTAATCCAGGATGTCATAAATGTGGAAACTGCAGCACCTGTAAATACATCAAGAAAACCACGAACATCACGGACCGTTTTGGCACAATACATAAAATTAGGAGATATATCAGCTGCCAAAGTGAAGGCATAATCTATGTACTTCAATGTACATGTGACAAATACTATGTCGGTATGACGACCAGAAAATTAAGAACCAGATTAATGGAACACCTAAGGAACATCAAAAATGCAGGAAAGGACAAATTAGATGGCAAATCCATCACTAGCGTAGCAACACATTTTTTGGAATACCACAACTCAAAACAAGAAGATATGGTTTGCTGGGGCATAGAAAAAGTGAGCCTAGGGATAAGAGGAGGAGATCTTGAAACTGCTCTACTAAGAGCAGAGAGCAGATGGATATACTTACTCAACTCAGTATATCCAACAGGCCTTAATGAACAAAATAATTATTTCACATTTTTATAAAATACGGAGAGAAGAACCAATTACTGACTTGGTTGCCAAAAACTATCTTAGGCAAATATCTTCTAAAAACTCCAATCTAATCAACAATGGGGAAATAACCATAAAAAATTACACTAAAATGATAAGAAGTCATCATTTTCCTAAGACAAGCTATAACCATGTCCAGATTACAAGATACATCAATATAAATAAACACACTACCAGGAAGGAAACTAAAATGAGAGTTACCACGCTAGAAGGATTCAATAAAAATTCACACAAGATACTTTATGATAATAAAAACTTTTCAATACAACGACAATAAACTGAGTATTGTCACATCTTGCACTAAACCACTATTAACACTTAACCGTTAATTATCTTATAAGCAATCCCCATTAAGGGAACATTTTGTATATTAAATTACAATCACTTTTACTCATGCTATATAAATATAGGAATTTCACCCCCTCTCCTCGTAAAACAAGAACTGGAGAATAATATAAATTACCCCTTTTTTATCACTACATATCACTGCATCATCCACTTACCACAGGATATATACACTTACCACAACACGTCGGGACACACTACACCTCACTATTATAAATCAATAAACATATATTTTTTTGAATAATAAATTAATTTTGAATGGAATATTCCCACTTACCTCACTTTTCACTTAGAAAGTGCTCTTTGATATTTTGAGGGTTTCCTTTGTTGTTATATGGGACCAGGGTTTTCTTTTTGTGATTTTTAATTGTTTAAGACACATTATACTGTTCACCATTTACACATAATCACACAACATCATGTTATTAATAGCACATAGGGTCATCACACTTCTTATTATTTATTATTTTTCACAAAATCACCAGTCATATGTCTTCATAGAATAAGGATAATCATGGAATAAAAAAATAATAAAAAAATAATAAAAAAATAAAAAAATATAAAAAAACATTGACTCTCCTACTCTAGCATAGTTTCTCGTGTTACTTGTTCTTATTCCATTTTATTAATTACTTCCCTGATATAAATCCCTCAGAATACCGGTGGCAAGTATGAGAACATCACAAATCTGAACAGTTGATTTCAAATTTAAAATCATCATTTGACTAGCCACTCAAGATCTCTTTACCTAAATACAAAGTTTTAGTAAAATCCTGTGGACTCACAAACAAGTAAACAATCAATACAGATACGATCATCTTAGGATATGATTCACGATGTTATATCACTAAACTAGTCAACCTTTGAACTGGTACCCGCATCAAGATACTATAAACATGGGAAAGGATATACGATCTGAAGACCTTATCTCAAACTTATTACATATAGCTCAACAAAGAGATACATATATACTATTACATTGAAAGAATATAAGTAATTGAAATTATCCAAGATATAATCAAACAAATTTGCCATGGATGGTACTATATCGGAATGGAATGTCAAATCTATGTATACCCATAATAACAAATATACATTAAATCGACCTTAATTAAATACATTCCACCTTAAGTTGATACATTAAAATCCTCCTTAACAACATCCGGGACCCACAACATGAAAAAATGGGAACCTAGATTGACATATAGATTTGCCCAATCAGAATATTTCTAAGGCGGAACTTCCGGTTCATACCGGGTTTAAATTTCTCAGAGACGGGCGGCCCGCCGCCTTTGATAAAGCCCTATACGGGCGAAACGCGTTAGGTGTAGTGACAGAGCATTGTTAAGCTCTTTTTTAAAATTAGGAGAAAGTAGTCGGTTACGTTATACTGTGGCTCACCGGCATCAATAGGGTGTCAGCGTGGTACACTACTTAGGAAACTTCTTAGAGAGATACCCACTGACTAATATCGCTTATACCTGAAACCTAAATTTATAACTTCTTTATAGCATAATCAGTAATAAGTTTACGACTGACTGTTACAATACGGCTATAACTGGTATGGGGTATTGACATGGGTAACTGGGCTAATTTAGAGTACAAGCAAAACCAGTAACAGCACAAATTACTGCCAACCCAGACAAGTAATAAAGATACAGATTCACAACAGCAGACTAACAGAATAAACTGCATGCTGGCAGCTCGATACTACTTTGTGTATAATGAAAACAATATTCACAACAAAATCTAATTATACTACATAAGTATGCTAAAGGGCAAACATTAACAGGGTACCGAGTTATATGCAGCGATCTTTCTGCAGGCACACTATTGCTGTCTAAAAAATTAAAAATAACTATATTACGGTTTACTTGTGGAATACAACTTCACATCTGAAATACTAACCGAGATTGCATTAAAGTGATACTACCTATGCTCAGTGAAACCGAACTTAGCAAATCATAACTCACTATAACACTCATTATAGGTGCTGCACAACACTGCAAGCAGCACTGTTAATACTTAATGAAGTTTAGGAATTACAACTGGTGCACAAAAAAGTACCCAAATACTTAACACTGTGTAGTGGCACTACTGCACCACAATATCCTGATTTAATTATACCAATAACCAGTAACATTACTGAATATTTTATTGGGGCTTACATAAGAACAGCACAGTAACAAAACCTCTGCTGCACAAAAATAAAGTTACCTTTGTATGTATAATACCACATCACTATTCTGACGTGGCAATGCAGAATATCTAGGGCTTCTCCAATGTACACTCAGCTATTATGAGACAGAATAAGAATATAAATGGAGCAAGTTACATTTAAACTTGGAATAATAATAGCTTGATTACACTGTATCCTAGTTTATTCTTAACACAAAACCACCCCAGACCAGAGGGTCAAACGCAATTACATAAGTGGTATTGGGATATTATAATGCATACAAACCAATTTACTTGACATTAACCCTACGATAAGCAAACATACAAGTGAGTGAATGGATAGACAACAGCAGCAATAATACTGTCATTATCAAGTGATTTAGATTGATACAAAAATGAATAACTGAAAGATAAAACTGGCAGCTGTCCTATCTCAGATATCTTAGAAAATAGAAGTAGCCCAGCACTTTAATAAATGTATTGTTTCCCCCACAGGATAACCAATATAAATCCAGCATTTTTTGTGTAGATTATTCTATATGTAAGAGATCACTTCAAATTAATAACAGCCTTAGAGTATGGATGACAGCAATATGTATATATAAACATATTATATCAGCATTAAACTGACTACTTATTGTATAAGACATCCTTGCTACGGCTTAAAACCCATAATCTTTAACTAAGCTGAGCTTAAGCAATCCCCCACTGGGTATCGTTATAATAATCTACACTACATTAACACAGCTTTATTTAATTAAACCGGTGTGCCACATTAATTTCTGTATAGATTATACTGTAATATTATTATCTGGGCTATCATACCCCAAAGGCCTATTCACACATATTATTGCATATAACAGAATCTATACAGGACTACTCTATCCTAGGTTTTTAAATTGTTTATGTTTCCCCCCTTTTTTTCCCCCCTTCTCCAATCATTTTAGCCAAATAAATAAAAGTTAAGTTTTATACTCTGGAAGTTAACGCCGCATAAGAGGTTAAGACAGTGAGTGCTAGAACCGCATTCTTTCGTGGAAGTGACTTTATCACCTCCACTCCTTGAATGAATGCTATTGTTGTGTGGTAGCACCCCTCCCTCCAACAGCATAGATTGATTGCACAATAACCAATTGTCATTAACCACTATAGAGATACTGGGGAGTGTGTCTAAGTGTAGTGCCATTGCTCAAACTCGTTTCTAATAGTATATATGTGTATTGATGTGGGTATATGTGTTCATATGTGTATATATGTATGTATATACATATAAAATATAAATACATATGTATTCACATATATACATATGTATATATCCAGACATACACCTGTATATATCCATTATAGCCATTCACATTCAAACAACTTGTCACATAACATATACTTTTGAACCCTTATAATAAAAAAATATATGAATCATTTTTATTAGATAGTGTATATATGAGGGTAATGTTCATTTTAATGTATTTATGTTGTGTTTAATACAATCCTTTGTGCAAGGTCTTCAGACGCGCTAACCAGATGAGCACAAATTTTCGCCTAGGCTGCTTGATAAATCTCTCCCTATGAATGCTCTATCATTATATAGTCAATGATGGATACAGTTAAATTAATGGTGGTTAGTAAAACACATCAGTATCTCTGTGCATCAAACAAATTTGAAACATGAGAATATTTATACAACAAACAATTTGCTGTGAAATTTGCAGCTTCCTAAATGGAGCCCTATGCATGAATATCACTGCTCCTCAGGTGCTGCACCTCTCTGTCAAATGGCTTTCTTTATCCTCACAAATGAAATGAAAATCCTGACCCTAATGTGCAACACCCTGTGTCACATTATATTTATGTAATGCATTTTAACCAAAATGTTTAAACAAAGCAGTGACGTGCAGTGAGGTCAGAAGCTGGTGAGGCACTAGATATGATACGCCGGAGAAACACATGTACAGAGGGCCGCAAGTACCCCCAACAGGGCAGGTTTAAATGATAGCTGAACCAGTGCACAGGTGACATAATCAGGTGATGGGTGAGAGCAAGTTAGTAACCACTGAGTTACTGATCAGCTGATTAATTCACCTGTGCACTGATTCAGCTATAATGAAAACCTGGCCTATTGGGGGTACTTGAGGACCATTGTTGAGAAACACTGCACTAAAGCACCAGCTCATCGGAAATGTATTGATTACCTGCAGAATAAAGCACACATACTCTGCTCACTGACACCCACACACACTCTGCTCACATACACACTCACACAATTATGTGGCACAGTGCCAGTTACTAAGCAATTGGAATGATACACAATCTCTTCTCTACTCACTACTGTATTGTAAAAATAGAAATAATTTACCATACAAGTTTTACACAAAGTTATCAATACTGCCAACACAGCTGCTGCAATATAGTGTTTATATGCACGTGCACATCCCACTTAGGTATGCTCTTCAACAAAGGACACCAAAGGATACCAAAAGAATGAAGTACATAATAATAAAAGTAAAATAGAAAGTTTATTTATTTATTTTTTGTGTGCAATTTCTATCTGAATGATGGAAATGTAATTATGACTTTCATGTTCCTTTCAAAAACTAATTTGATTTGCTGACATGGGGCCAGTAACAGTTGATGCTAATTCTCAAAATATAAATAACTAGAAAAGTCTATTAAAATAGCATGCTCTACCTCAATCATGAAAGTTTAATTTTAAATGTCTCCCTTTGAATATGTGTTTAACCAGTTACTTTACAGTGGCATTATTTCTAAAAACATTTATCTGCAATAATTACATATATTTTTTAAATGACTCATTATCTCCTTTTATTAATATAAACTTGTATAAAAGCAGCACATATTAAAAACACAATGCAACAGCTTTCAATGGATTTGTGAATTACAAGTTATCAGCAGTCTTTAAATAAATGGAGACACAGAGAAAAATAAAAATAGATACTGCATCCTCTGACTGAACAGACATAACATATATGGAGTTTATACCTAATTAAATCAAATAACCATGAAAAAGGGAGGCTTAGCAATATTCAATGTCAAAAACTTTAATTTAAATAATGTGGACACTGGACACTTAACTTCAAACTCTGGGTTTTAAATTATGGATTTAAATTTGAATTGACCCTTTGACTTCCTGTCAGTATTGGGTTATGCTCACTTACTGTCCCCCTGTTAATGAGCTGTATCTGAACACAATTCAACAAAAACACTAAACCACATTCATTAAATTATCATTTTCACTAACAGAATCCATTTCAGTAAAATCTACGGCTGCAGCACTTACAACAATAAAATGTGAATGAAACACTGCTCTCTCTGCCTCTCTCCCTTTCCTGCTCTGTAAGGATTCAGGAAGTGACAGTGGCACATTCCACTGCACTTAGAGGGGAAGTACAGAACTCTCTTTTTCACTTTAGCAAAGCTGTCAGCTTCACAGGACAGCAACAAAATAAATTAAAGTTGTTTTTTTTCCGTTTTTGTTTTGTTTTATATGATTTAACATCCAGCCCCAACCCTAAATTCCACTTACTAATGCCTCTCACTGGATTGGGTCAGCCCAAATGGGACTGCCTCAAATAAGCAGATAATGGGCCATGCAATGATCTTAACCACTGTCATCCAGTAGATGGCGCAGCATGTTGTGTAATGGTGAGCAGACCTGCTTGTGCCTCTCCATTGCACAACATGTAGCTGTAAAAAAAAAAATGCTGGGGAAAAAAAATAGCAATTTTTTTTTTTTTTTTTAAAGCCAATGAAAAAAAATATTTATTTTTGCCCATATGAGAGGTGAAGCACTGCCTCACCTGCCTCTAGTGACTGCACATCACTGAAACAAAGCATATTTGACAAACTCAATACATAAATTGTTTAACCTTTTTAGGATGGACCGATCTGTTCAAGTTCCAGTTGTAAACAAAAAAAGTAAAACAAAGCACATGATCATCACTGCGAGCATGTGCTCCAAAAACGTGGGTGATTGGCTCCTGGGGTAACTGCCTGCATTGCTAGGCACGTCCCCCAGTAGGATCAACCACCGTTTCATTTTAGTATGGAGCAGGACACCTCAAAAGTTAGGATGTTCCATGCCGTCCTAAAGGCGTTTAAGCCCATCGGTTTTAGGACGGCATGGAATGTCCTAATGGCGTCAAGTGGTTAACTGTTATCACTTGCTGCAGTGCATTCAAAAAAATGGAAGGTGTATAGAAAATAACTTACACAAAAACTCCAGTACTTGAGTGGATCCATTGGCATGTGGGCCCTCACAGAATTCTTTTATCTGACAGGAAGAAGGTACCTGCATTATATGACTTGCATATTGTAGTCCACATTATACTGTCATGTGCACAATATATATTAATCATAGACTTAATAACAACACAAAAATATCAGCAGTTTGGATTGCGCACCAGTGACGTTAACACTCCACTTGTAATCTGTATTAACTAATGACCTTTGTATTTATATACAACAAATATTATGTACGAATGTTTCTGGTTGCAGTGCAGAGCTTATTTTTATACTATTTGTGACTAAGCTTTTAATCTGTGATTGTTTCTTTGGTTTATATTATCTGCCACTATACATGGCTTTAAAAACTTAAAAATTATAGCATGACATTTACTGTATTTTATTGTATTTATTTATCACTTTAATGCAAAATGTATTACAAAACTGAGCAAATACTTTTTTCTTAAACCCTAAAAGCACATTGTAGAGATAAAAATCACAGGGAACTTGGTAAATCTTTGCTTTTTAAAAAGCTTTTAGGCATATATCTATTTTCTTTGCTGTACAGTGATACAATTCAATAATACTTCTTCTACGCAGCATGAGAGATACTGCAGGCTGGTTACAAGGTCAGCCTTGACAACATGTTTGCTTACACTCTACACACACAGAGTTCTAGATATTGCACCAATGCATGACAACACTTCAGTAGCTTGTCAATCTATCAAGGGTTATGCAGAAATTCAATAAATCTAATCAAACATTTCAAGCGTACGCTGATAACGTATTGATCTTGTTATCTTCTCTTAGGTACATGCAGCCAGACACCATACCGGATAACAAGTCTGGGCATACTAAGAGCACTGTTTAATGATGTATCTAACACTAAAAGATTCTAGGAAATTAAAAGGACTTTTTAAGACAAAATATCACTTTCTCTATTTTGTTAGAGCATGTATTTTTTTTTTTTTTTGCATTGTGACTAGAGTTTAAAATGTTTTTATCCCCATGCAAAGTATTGCATCTCTCACGGAAAACACAGCAAGCAACGGCAGCTTTTTATTTGCCATGCAATCACTTAAAGGGATAGAAAACCCCAAAAATGTCCTCCGTGATTTAGACAGAGCATACAATTTCAAAAAGTTTCTAATTTAATTATATTGTAAGATTTGCTTAGTTCCTGTGATATTCTTTGTTAAAGAGATACCCAGGTAGGTGTATAGAGTACTACATGACAGGAAATATTGCTGCATCTAGTGTTCTTGCTAATGGATAATATTCTTGCAAAACTGCTGCCATATAGTTCTCCAGAGATGTGCACGCTCTTGAGCTGACATTCCTGCTTTTCAACAAAAGATACAAAAAATTTATTAGCCTTAACCTATCCTGACTGACTGATCTGACCAGTGTGATTAACACCCCTGCTCAATAAGTTGTATGAGAGAGCAGAGTGCATAATAAGAGATTCCTTGTGTGATCTTAAAGGAACAGTAAAGTTAAAATTAAACTTATGTGATGCAGACAAAGCATGCTGTTTTAAACAGTTGTCCAATTTACTTGCATCATCTAATTTGCTTTGTTCTCTTTTTTTGAAAAGCATACCCAGATAGGCTAAGGCGCAGAAACACAATGCTGATTGGTGGCTGCACGTATGTCTCTCCTCATTGGCTCACTTCATGTGCTTATCTAGTTTCTAGTACAACATCACTGTTCTTTCAACAAAGGATACCAAGAATATGTAACAAACTTGATAAAAAAAGGAAACTGGAAAGTTGTTTGAAATTGTGTGCTCTATCTGAGTAATGTAAGCAAAAATGTGGTTTCATGTCCATTTAACTATTGTAAGTGATGCTGCATCATTGTTTCATCACTGGTTGTGAACACAAACGGACAGGTTTCCTGCTTGGGTACCTTGTCCGCTCCCCTCTTCCTAATTCCGATTAATTGTATGCTTGAGCAGCTAAAAACAACAAACTAACTTTGATGCTATTATTATTCTTTCTAGTCTTGGGTAGAAACATAGAAATTGTTGGTAGATAAGAACCAAAAAGGCCCATCAAGTCTACCCATATCACATGTTACTTTTTACCTAGGATAGCCTTTTGCATGTTCCAGGCAGTCTTTGTGTTTACCACCTCACATTCCTCACATTTCTCCTGAATCTGCTACCCTCTAACTTTAGATTGTGACCCCTTGTTTTGGCATTTATTTTTTGTGGAAAATGCTTTCAGGGTAGTATTAGTATTATTAGGTTTCATCTACTATCTAGGGTTCTTGTCTTATATTATATTGCTTATTCATGTCAATTAAGCTTGAGCCACTAATTCAAAAATGACATGTTCTATCAAATTGTTGTATCAAAAAGTTCCTTGGAAGAAACACTAATTTTTATTATTTGAATATAAAAAAGGTGAGTCTATCTATCTATATTTCAATCTATAATCTATTTATTTATCTATGTCTATCTATCTATCTCTCTATCTATCTATCTATCTATCTATCTATCTATCTATCTATCTATCTATCTATCATCTATCATCTATTTATTTATCCATGTCTATCTATCTGTCTATCTACTGTGCTCTCCACTAATATTGGCACCCTTGTTAAATATGAGCAACAATTGTCTTAATTGTTTAACCTTTTGATCTTTTGTTAAAAAATATCACAAAATGCTCTGCTTTCATGGATATCAAACAATTGCAAACACAACACAGATTTATATTAAAACAAAAATGTTAAATATATGTGTGGCACAATTATTGGCACCTCTATGAATTCATATGAGAAAAATATATTTGAAGTATATTCCCAATGATATTTTACATTTTTTAGTATACCTGGATGATTCCCTTAGTCATTCATCACAATGGGTAAGACCAAGGAATATAGCTGTGATATGCGGCAAAAGGTTGTTGAGCTTCACAAAATGGTAAATGGGTATAAGAAAATAGCAAAAGCATTAAAAATGCTCATTTCCACCATCAGGGCAATATTTAAGAAGTTCTAGTTAACTGGAGATGTCATGAATCAATCTGGAAAAGGACGCGTGTTTATTGTGTCTCAACGCACTGTGAAGAGGATGGTTCAAGTGGCCAAAATATCTCCAAGGATTATAGCTGGAGAATTGCATGTTAATAGCGTCTTGGGGTCAGAAAGTCTCCAAAACTACAATCCAACATCACCTACATCACCGCATGTTGTTTGGAAGGGTTTCAAGAAAAAAGCCTCTACTCTCATCCAAAAACAAACTCAAGCATCTTCAGTTTTCCGGACACAACTGGAACTTCAAATGGAATTGGGTTCTATTGTCAGATAAAAAAAAATAAAGCTTTTTGGCAATAACCGCCAGAGGGGGGTTTGGCACACACAGGAAGAGGTAGCCATAGGGAAAAGAACCTCATGCCCACAGTTAAATATGGTGGTGGCTCTTTAATCTTTTGGGGCTGTTTTTCTTGCTGAGGACCTACACATTTTGTTAGGATACATGTAATTATGAACACCATCAAATATTAACAGATATTAAATAAACACCTGAAAGCCAGAAAGCTTAAAATGGGCCATGGGAGGACTTCCGGTGGGCGGCTCTAGAAGATGGCTGCGAGCCTCTGTTGCTCTGAAGAACGTTTCTTCTACTCTAAACTATATTGCCATTCTTCTATGCCATCTGCATCAGAGAAGCTGTCCGGGAACTTCAAGCAGATAGAAATATTTAATTATTTTCTTCCACGGAAGTCAACTGACTAAAATAGAACCCACAAGGGACTTTGTACACATTAAGTGCAGGACCGCTGCTTCAGGGAAATGGAATACAATGTGGATGTGCAGATACTTGCAGCTCCCCAGCTTCCACTGGATCAGACCACCGTTATAATAACGGAAGATAGCCAGATGCAGGATATCCTTTCTGCCCTGAAAAATTATACTGCTCCCAGCGCTCACTAGACTGGAAATAACTATGCAGCATCTGTTGACTGAGACATGGTCTCCTGAGTCACCATCTTTGTTTCCTGAGCTTCACCAACTGCCCGAAATATCACACCGCGAGGCTGCTAAAGCGGTCACAATTTGGGGACCCCAGGAACAAGAGGAGGAGGGCCAGGGAGTTGTTGATGCCAGTGTGCCCTTTAATAAAGCGGGGTCCTTTCCAGTGTCCACTACGCAAAGGTCAGCTATAGACTATATAAAGAGATCACCAGGGAAACATGTGGCCAATCATGTAGGATGGCGTCTTGGGTCGAGTGATGGGGAACTGAAAAAAATGGATACAGCACTACCCTTCTCCTCTGTGCAACAGCCGTATTGTCAGCTTGCCCCAGATCGTGAGTCTACTGACGCTCCCGGTGCGCCCGTTACTGCACAGGACATCCGATATGAGCACCATACATATAGGGTTGCAGGCCTGCCTGTACGGCCAATTGGCAAACCTGGATGTGACGGGTTGGTTAATGCACAGATATTCTTGCCTAAAACTCTGTTTTTTCACGGCAATCGCCTACATCAAGGGACTTGGCAGATAGCTTTAAGGGAGAGAGCACTAAATCCCCACTGCGCCATAGGAATCGGCTGAGAAGTAGATTTATGGAAACATATCTGGATGCGCTGTTCGGAGACATGTGGGGTTTTCTCTCTGAGTGCAGTCAGACTTTATTTGGCCTCTAATTATCATGCTATGTTTCTTTATGTTTGCTTATTTCCCTACACCATATTTATAATTAATAGCTCGCTCAAGTAACACAGCTAGCAGTGTTAATGACTCTTATCAACAAAATAAGTTTAGGGTTTATTGTTCTTTTTGTTCATTTGTTTTTGTTTTGTTTTCTATAATGTACACTAAGAATAATGCTAGACTGATTGGGGTTTATGATGACACCGGCATGGGCTGTGGGTACACAGTGAAAAGGGATGTTCATTTGTCTCTCCATTAACTCATTTAAACCATACCAGTAGAGATGACTTATATGCTACCTGGAACAGCCTTACGTGCAAGAACCGTTATGACTAATATAGTTGCTATAGGATGACTGTGGGAGTTGGTGGAGAGGTGAAGAGTATATTAAAGCTGTTAGTAGGCTTTACTGTCGCATATCAGGCATCATACAAACTTTACACAACCATTTGACATTCTGCTTCCACACTTCTAACAAAACGTCACTAGATGCTTATTAATTTGAAATGAGTGCATAGCTAATTTATAATAGAATGTGTTATCTCCAACACGTCAGAGGAATTTTTTTTTCTTCTCCATCTTCAGTCCCACACTTATCACCCACTCCGCCAGTTAAATGAGTTTTGCTCGCCTGATTGTTTCTATGTGCCTAGGGTTTGCGGGTAATATGTATTCTATCTGTTTAGAGCCTTTTACATGTTTGGAATCTTAAGCAGGCTCTACCCACTATAATATTTCATTATACTATAGTATACAATGGTTGCAGAGGCGAGATTAGCACCAGACGTCTATGTTTAACACCTATAGATAAATACCCTAAAACCCAATGGACTGAAAACTAAACTGCCACTTATGCCTTATCTATTTGTCATGTCCCGGTGTATACTCACACTACAATACAGTGTTTTCCCCACCATACTTCAAAATATTCCATCACACTACGTATGAATTAAGTGTCTTTTGACTCCTCCATATTTTCAGTTTTGTCTATCCTCACATAAAGGCAATACAAGTGCGTCATATATTCTCAAAAAGTAGGCGTTGATGACACGGTCTACATCAAGCTTATCTCCCTTATTATATTACATTGCTGATGCAGGCTAATTGTTTAATATCATAAATCACCTTCCATGCTTAATGGTGAATATCCTGGCTGATGTAGTAAGCTGAGTAATGCCTGACTACTCATTTGAGCATCTTGATTTAATTTGCTAACAGTTTTGAAAACACCTAGAAGTAGCTATGGAAATAGTTTACCACTATATGTATTGTTCTCCTCATTTTAAGATGTAATATTATTTATTTATTTTTTACCCCTTTATAATAACATGATAGCATATTGTAGTATTCTGCAAAGTTTTTATTGTGTTTGTCTCATTTAGTCTTTGCTTAAAGAGGTTTAGTTTAGTCTTGTTAGTTTATCAAATTGAAATACATCACATATACCAATCTTACCTATGAAAGTTGAGTACCCCCTTTTGATATATTCGCAACATTTGAAAACTGGCCACTTGGCACTTGGGGGTTTATCCTCAATGCAGCATTCTCTCCATCACTGATAATGGGACTTGTAAATTAATCCCCTGCTGCCCCATCACAGATCTAGGCCCATCTATACTGCAGGTTCTACCTTGCAGGATTTCTGTACCTTTATAATTAACTATTTGATAAAATATTTAACACTGATTCATCCTTTTAGTCCTTGTACAGAGAAGAGTCTCAAGCGGAGATATCTCTAAAAGTCGTGCTTAATTTCTCATTTGTTATATTTCTTTTAAAGGCCCCTATTACTTAAACATAAACCCCCCTACTTAGAATTAAATCCCCATATGAGTATTCTTTTACAATGACCTTCCACACCAAAAGGAAAAAAAAAATGCCAACTTAATTCAGACCCCACTTTGTAAGGCCTACTGACACTGATGCCATTTATTACTCCCAAAGTGCTGATACATTGTTGTAAATTGAT